>NW_015646846.1:2994807-3006470 GCF_001515625.1 Sinocyclocheilus rhinocerous | reverse complement strand
CCATCAATAAGAAGATTGTTTTAATTATTTTACAGAAGATCCGATGTGTTCCATGACACATCTGTCACACACAAAAAAAGTATGGATTAGATCCACCCACTGATTCAAAATCCTTCAATTACATTGGCTTCATTTGATGTGATACCCGTATCTATAGTTAGAACATCCTTGCAACTGTTCTGATTTGACTTCGTGCCACCTGAAAACCCTGAAAACCAAATCGGGAAGACCGACTCAAATGGTTTTGATGTGTGGCCACCAAACTTGCTGTAAGAAACTGCATTTATAACATCCATGTTGACTAATAATGTTATGAGACAGTATAAAGTAAGTCTATAAACAGGGAGTAAGTCTTTAAAGCAGCACAAGATATTTTTGGAGTTTAGAGTCTTTGGCGTCAGAACTCAAAGTAATGTGTGGTTGTCAGCCCTGGATTGTAAAAACTCCACAGGCGCTATATGAAGTCAAAGTACATGCATAGTTTAGTTCACCAGTGCGAAACTTGCCACTTAGTTTGTGTCCTAGATACAGGGTGATGAGAGAAGCTTTGACTCAATACAAAGAAAATAACCTCTTATTGTTTTCTTGATATTTGTGCATGTCTCTCAGTTTTGATTCAACAACAACGAAAAGGCTAAAAAAAAATCCCTACCTGTTCACAGTTCTCTGTGCTCCTCTGAAGTGCTCTGGCCTCTTCTGATATTTGAGTGCTGCCTCAAAGTTGTCCAAGGTAATAAATCCTTTGAGCTGTGTGTATGTGTATGTGTGCTCATGTACTCAACCTTGGCTTCTGCCAAAGAAAGTTCTCCTGTTCAAAGGGAGGGTCTATGGGAACACCTCATTCCTGTTGACACATTATTATAAAATGACTTTTGACATGATCTTTTCTTAATCTTAACTTAGAGGTGTGTAGTTACACTTTATATTGACAGTCACATACCAGAATGATCACTGATCCACTAGGTGGTTTGTCAAATCAATCACAGATTTTAAAACATCATCTTGTGCAAAGCCAAATTTCTACTGTCTGCTTTCTAACCTCATCACTGATACTGCAGGAAATCAAGCAGTAAAGCCCATTATAGGAAAACAGATAATACACATTTACTGTTGCTGAAAAATGCACCTTTTCAAGCTTTTAATGTTTTAATAACACTGTAATAAATAAATAAATAAGTAAGTAAAAAGTCCTGTCTTTTTTACAGAAAAAACAGCTGCTGTGGTTGTCAGAATAATTACCAGAATAATACAGTAAACATTTACAGAACAACCTTTAAATTCTACAGTTCAAAAATGGTAATTTACAAAACAAATAAGCAAACAAAAACCTACTAAACCTATTACTACTACTATTACATTGTGTTTTGTGACACATTAACAAATCAAATTCATCACAAGTCGATTTTCCACACTGAAGCAAACACTAATATATAAAAGGTTTACGTGTCATACGCACAAATACTGAATGCCATAATGGTAACAAACATGACCTACAGTAATACAAATGAACATTAAATAAACAGGTTATCTAAAACCCTAGTATACATGTGATAGCAAAAACTATTAAGAAGCACAATTATGTAAACAAAATGCCATCAAATGTGAAGTGTCAGCCAAGGAATTCTGGGAATGTCAGTTTACAGTTTTTCACTGTAAATTATAAGATTTGTGCATTTTTACTTCCAAAAATGGTACATAATGGTACATTTAGTACTGTAAACTTGCATGAAATGTAAGGTTGGATCTATCACAGGTTTTCCCTGTATATAATAAGGGAACTTACCATTAACCTTTTTTTTTTTTTCTTTTTTACAGTTTTACAGTGTTTTACAGTTAATATTTACAATAATTGTTTGCAGTGAACCTATAGAACAGAATGAGCACTAATGCAAAAAAAAAATGCATTATTATTATTAATCTTTTTTCAGTTTAAATTGACAAAATATCAAATATTTTAATTGTGTTTTTACTTTTGGCCTTTATGTATCCATGTAACATAACATTATGAAAAAGCCTTGAGAAAATATCCAATCATAAAATACATGACATTATTAGTTTACTTAATTAAATTCATTCAGTAAACAATCCCCTGGGCAATTATGTTTATGCGTTTATCATTTAGATTACAATCTTGGAGTAGAGCAAAGATTGCATTTAGGTGTTAGGAAAGCAAAACTCCTCTCATTTCAGCTAGATAAAATAGGCATTTGTGTTAGAACATAAATATAATCTCCTCCATAATTATCAGCATGTGTTTATGGCCACATTTTAGATGTAAAAAGTGTAGTGTGCATTAGTGTATCCATGTAAGTTTGTTGATACTCGTATTTCACTGCAATCTCCTTGACATTCTGTGCATTCAGTTCCTGTGTACTTGGAACTGAACCCAACACATAACCACAGAATTGTGACTTAGATGTGAGCAAAATAGAATTTCTCTGACCACATGAAGGCTGACCTGGAGCGCTCATGGTAAGATGTGAGAAACGATGGCTAATCCTCTTGGAGTCATGAACCACAAAGGTCACTGGGTCACAGTTTTTATTACCCTCTCATTAAACTGCACCATGGCCTTGCTGCTCAGCCTGCAAATGGAAGCAGGAGGAATGGGTTACATTGTGCAATGAGTAAAGTTATGTAAGGAAGGCCTAAAGTCAAGATCCTGTTCTCTGTTGATGAGTGATTGATTGTTATACCCGGTGCCACTCGTGCTACAAGCAACAAACTGTACATATTGTATACACAACTACACACAGAACAAATGAGTTCATAATCAGAAGACTGTTAAGCATGATCAACAATATCGCTATAGAGTAACAGCATTTTTCTTGAGGTGTATTATTTAATTGATAACATAAAAACCTAATAGTTTAACACTAAAACAACGTATCTCCTCAACTTCACTGTAAAAAATTACTTCTTGAAAGTGCTTACTGAAACAAAGATTATTGGAGTACATTTTACAAGCAAATAGTTTTCTGCTTCAAAATTTCATGTTCAGTTCATTGTGTTACTGTTTGTACTGTGTGCTGTTTATTTGTAAATAATTGCGAAAAATTTGTAGAAATATCTGAGTGGAAAATGTTTGTATAAAAAAAACACCTATTTTTATTTTTAGGGCTCTTCAGCTATATATATATATATATATAATAAAAGTGAAGTTGAAGAGATATATGGGTTTTAGTATTACAATTTTAGGTGAATGTCTAAAGTGGACTATCGAAATAAAGTGTTACCTATTATATTTATGTATATTTGTTGACTTTGGCTTTTTATTCAAATAGGGAATTATCAAATGTGCTAAATATTCATATGACAAATACAATATAAACATCTTTCATGTTATATTGTTCATGGAAGCAATATATGCCATATATTTATACATGGAATACAGATACATACATTTAATTCGTTTATATCAATTTATAAGACATTCACAAAAATTCACACTACAGCAGGTCAAAATCATACAGATGGCCTGAAAACGAACCCATCTTAAAGCTCTTCAGACAATATTTACACCTTCTGTGATGCTTTGCGCTTGGTTTACAAGTTTCCATTTATATATGACAATCTCTAACAAGTGAACGCAGCTGGTGGCCCTGGTAGTAAATGAACAATGTTCAGAGAATTACGGCATTGCCAACACACTGAATGCCAGTTGCACGACTATGTTGTTCTAAATTGTTGTCTTCTGTTGTATTCTGTTTTGAAGTTCAAAAGGTCTTGAAGTAGCAAAGCGAGTGCTGCAAGGTCAAATATTATTTTTAAATAATAGATACATCATTTGGAAGATCAAAATTAATATGTAGATTTTTGCATTAAGATTTAATGCAACAATCTGCATATTCTGTGAATGAATACGTGATTCATTAGCATTGAACACACATATCCAGAAAAGTATTTTTGTTATGTATTTAATGTCAAACTGTATTGTTTTAATATATTTAAGGAAATACAACCGATGAGCTTTCCTGTATTTTTAATAAAACCCATGACCTCTACTTAATTTGCAACTTGTAATTGTCTTATTCCAGCATTATTCTCTATCTTAAGCTGCCTAACTTGTTAATTAATTACAACATCTGTAAGAAGTGAAAAAGTCAATTATTTTTCCAGGGTGTTAATTTGTGGTGCAAATGCAAATAAGGAAGTAGAAAAAGTCTGATTTCAAGGTGTTAGCCAATGGTAGATATGCAAATGAAGTTATTAGCCACATCCACACGAAATAACAAAGATTGAGTCATTACAATCCTGCACCTCAGAAAGTTAAACAAATCCGGACAAATATTTGTGAACTAGGAATATAGTGGTTAAAAATCTGTTCCGGAAGATGCATTCAGAGCAAGCTATGAGACGAGACTTACCGTTTTTGAGCAGTCCATCATATGGAGTGGTGGCTGAAATGTATATCTAAATCTTATGCCATGTTCTCATCTGAAAGGCTCATTTGTCTACATGTCTTCTTTCTAGAGCTAATAGATGAGACAATGGTCAGATGTACACTAAAACCAGAGAAGCTGTCGATTTGCTTTTATAAGAATAGCGGAAACTATGTTTTCTTCAATTGCGAGTCCAACAAGAGGATTATATATTCCTCCTCCATCACATGCTTTCATTCATCATTTACACTTTTCCCAATGTGACAACCTCTCAGCACTGCCACTTCAGTAATTTCCCATATTTTTTTACTTTTGATCATCCACACCCCCTCTTGTTCTATAAAAATAGACGATATAACCGTGTATTTGCACCATAACAGCCAAATGGCATGTTTTTTCTCGCTAGCTGTTATCATATTGAACTGACTTTGTTTAAATGTTTGAAACTTCAGTTATTATGACTCAATTATACTTAAAAAAATTACGCGGCACTCATAAGGTTTTCTGTTTTGTTTTATTTTTGCTCCAGTGGCTCAGAAAATCTAACTTTTGACGCAAACAACTATACGTGAACTTTTATTTTACAGCTAATGTCGGCATGGCTCATGCTTCACAGGAAGCAACTGGTTTTCTATTTAGTCCTCGTCTAAAGCGGTGACTCTCAATGAGTTGTAAGCAACGGTTAGGGTGACGTCACTCTTGAACCCTTCAAATGGCAAAAGGTCACCCACCCAAGCCCTAACACGGGACTCCAGATTTACAGCACCTTCAGGACAGCCATTCCAACACAGCGTGCACAGAACACAACTCCAGACAGAATGTAAATCAGCAGTTATTTTTAGAGAAGACCTCATTAAATGACTGGCTGTGGAGAGGTTACTGGAAGGTGGGAAAAGTTTGCCACATAGACACTGCATCAAGGTAATCCGGATCTATTGACACTCCATGATGTTGTCGTTGAGGGAACATTTATATAATTGCAGTCCATTTACAGAAATTATTGGCAGATTAATAAAATTTACCCTTTATCCTTTTTTTTTTACTACATTTAAGAGTTTTTTTTTCATTTTTTTATAAAAAAACACTTCAAACATGCAATTATTACTTGCATAATTTATGAATTATTATCTATCTATCTATCTATCTATCTATCTATTTGTAGATTTATTTTTACATGTTTATCCTAATACGCTTAGTTGATATTGCACATCACAATCATTTTGATGTCTAGTTCCAGGTTGATGTTGGCAGTTCAACAAGGACCAGCAGAGGTCAAACTGGGCCGAAAAGATCCCGAACAGCATTCTGGTGCCTTTGATGCAAAAAAGACATTTTTGGCTGTTAGTTTATACATCTAATCCATCCTCCTGGCCAGTTTTTGTCTGATCCAGTATGCACATTTATGTTATGCACACAATTTTTTATTTTTTTTAATGCTACCTTACCTCCGAAATTACAAATTTAAGCACAGTAGATGAGTTTCCAGATCCATCGCCATCTCCGAGATGACTGGGTATCTTTTTAGGAGGACCAAGAAACATTTCCTATGAACAACATTAATGATATTGTGAGATTACCGAAAATATTACATTAAACTTTTGTTCTTAAGCCCCTTTGGTAAGAAACAACAGTATATTAAATTTGTGTTGTAGCACACGGACAGGATAAATCACAGTGTTTGGGGAGAAAATAGCATATGTGCGTAATGAAATGTCAACAGCTTAACTGTGAATAATCAGCAGTTATTTTTAGAGAAGACCTCATTAAATGACTGGCTGTGGAGAGGTTACTGGAAGGTGGGAAAAGTTTGCCACATAGACACTGCATCAAGGTAATCCGGATCTATTGACACTCCATGATGTTGTCGTTGAGGGAACATTTATATATTTGCAGTCCATTTACCCATCTATCTATCTATCTATCTAAAAATACATTTTTGGCTGTTAGTTTATACATCTAATCCATCCTCCTGGCCAGTTTTTGTCTGATCCAGTATGCACATTTATGTTATGCACACAATTTTTAAAAAAAATTTTTATGCTACCTTACCTCCAAAATTACAAATTTAAGCACAGTAGATGAGTTTCCAGATCCATCGCCATCTCCGAGATGACTGGGTATCTTTTTAGGAGGACCAAGAAACATTTCCTATGAACAACATTAATGATATTGTGAGATTACCGAAAATATTACATTAAACTTTTGTTCTTAAGCCCCTTTGGTAAGAAACAACAGTATATTAAATTTGTGTTGTAGCACACGGACAGGATAAATCACAGTGTTTGGGGAGAAAATAGCATATGTGCGTAATGAAATGTCAACAGCTTAACTGTGAATTTCAGCTAACGAGAATAAATTTTTAGAGTGGTACAAAAGTTAATCAGTTGGAATTGCTGCATCTTGCAGTTATAAATATGTCATGTCACGCATGCAAATATTCATTTCCAAATAAGATGTGATTCATCATGATAATCTGTAAATACCAGTGCTGTGTGTTTCTGGCCGTAACAGTTTAAATGATGATCTTACAGCATAACCAACTGATGATTTTGGTCACAAACATGATACCATATATACCAGTTTAGCTGCAGTACATATTTTCAGCACCAATTAATTTCAAAACCTGAAATCCTATTCTGGTCTTTCAGATTGGATTAATTGCTTATTCATTTGTTCAAAATGCTTCACATATAATTTTCCACAGGCTGTAAAAGAAGCTGTATTGCAGAGAAAATTGTTTTTAAGTTTTGCGCTCAGGCCTGTCTTAACTTCTCAGTGGCATGTTTATGTTGGAAATCTAGTTCAAGCATAGACGTCAGAAGCAAAAATGTCGGTGGGTCCCCCTGGTGGACCCACCAACAAAGACTGCATGATGCCTTTAAAAGCAACAAGCAAACAAATGATGAACATTCACTTAAATAGCAGCTTGTTTAGTGACAGAAAGTGAGCACACAGCCAGACCCACCTGAGCAACAGCTAAAATGCTTTGTTTACCTTGCTGTGTAACGGGAGTGCAGCAGGAGCGAGTAGTGAAAACACGGAATGGAGCAGGGGCGCGGGAAGATGTTTTCGGTTGGGGGTGCTGTGTGTCCGTGTTGGGTGAAAATCTGAAATTCGCATTTGCGCCATTATCTCCTTGTTTTAAAGTTAATCTTGTTCGCATTCTGTATAGTTCATGTCTGAAACGACGCGCCAGCGTCACGTGTTCATGAGGATTAGGCTAATCATCCCATATAGAAAACATCACAAGTAAAATTAATCATGTTTATAAAGATAAACATGGGTTTATTATAGCCCACTTAAAATGTACATTTCAGAGATCATTACAAATAAATTATTAAATGCTAAAACTGAATAAATTTAAATGAACAAACTTGGCGTTGCATTTGCAACCATGTGAAAACAGGGGGTGCTGCAGCACCCCTACTTCCCGCGTCCCTGGAATGGAGTTTAATTTATATAGATGCTGAATGAGCCAAATGGAATGGATTTGAGGAAGTTGGCAGTGCAGGCAGTGTGTTGCAAAGGAGAGTTGTAGGTACAAATTACTTAAGCATTATAAACTAAACCATTGTTTTGGAAACGGCAATCATTATGTTTGTATATTTAAATTGTCCATGCACATTTAAGACATGAGCAGGCTTGCAAAGAAGTTACATTGACATATCAAAATCATGTTTAATCTACAAATGTATATTGTGTTCATATAACATATTCAAAGCAGTCCAAGTTTACTTGATTTGATTAGATGCATAATGGGTGCTACGATTAAATCACGTTCATTCAACAATTTATTTTTTTGAGTGTAGAAGGCTTCCAGCAGGTCAGAGCCTGATTCATTTGAAGTCACTGTGTGAAGAAATGAATGGTTTCCAAAATCAATCAAAAGGCTACAACTGTTTTACATTCTTCCACATGCACACAATTTGAAAAAGCCAGGTGCACTTGCAGTAAACTTATAAAACTGCCATAAATATTTGAAACCAGAGCAGCAAAATTAACACTACGCTATAGGCCTGCCTTAAAACACAATACTGACCAATCATGCAGCATTTGTTTCCATCAATAATATTAAATATTTCCTTAAATAATAAAAAAAAAAATTTACAAATATTTTTTAACTGTTAAATTTAACATTTTTACTTTTTAACTTTTAACTGTTTAGTGCCTGCCCACTCCCATGGATTACGTAATTGACTCCGTATGCTCTCAGACTACCTATATTTTTTCCACGACATTCTAATTTATTGAGATGCACCTGTATATATATGCATATTTTGCAATAAACATACAATATATTTAACTAATATATTGTTTCTATATACAGAATTGAGAAACCAACTGTTTAATAAACTTTAAATCAATGGTGTTATAATTATCCATTATGTTTATTTCAATTTTGTCATTGCTACCTAAATATTTGAATATAAATATATGCATATTTTGCAATAATATTATATTATATTTTATATTTATCCACTGTATATATATATATATATATATATATATGTGTGTGTGTGTGAATCTTGTGTCAATACACATAATAAACATCTTCACAAATCAAGTTTTATATTTACCTGTCATTCAAGGTGTTAATTACACAGGCTTGTACCTTCTTTTTGTATGTCTTTTTGTCCAAGTTTAAATAAATTTAAAAAAAAATTATTATTATTTTTATTTTTTTCTATATCAAAGTGTATAATGTGATTCACTTTGTAGCTGGGTGGTTTGGGTCATGGCTTATAACACTTTAATGAAGACTTTTTAAAATCCCTATACTTCCGTAACAAAGGTAGAAAATGTGGGTGGTTGCACTCTATACATCCTTGAAGAAGCAGCAGCAGCATTAATGATGAGACAACGTCTTTGGCTGCAAGTTGAGTTAATTTAGGGAACTTCTCTTTTAATTCTGGTATTGTTCTATGGATAAATAAATATATTTTGAATGTTTATGATCACCAATTATGGTTTATGACCTTTTCTGTCCAACTAAAGTGTATTACATTCATTCCCAACGGATGTGAAACTACTGCACATATAACACCTGTTTCACACTGGATGCATAAGCAGTGAATAAACTGAGAGTGGAATCTACATGTGGCCATTGTACTAAATGTGGAGTCCTACATTACTTTTTTTTTTTTTTGGCCAATTTGAGTACATTTTACTGCTTACATCCTGCAAAGCTCCTCTGAGTGACTAGCAGTAACCCAGGTGGGTGGAGAAAAGCTTTGAGTCAATTATATAATCCTGATAAATATTACCCTGATCTTCACTTTGAAAGCTGACACCAGAACAATCCCAACCTTAAACGCAACGTAAAAAGCCTAACATATTACTAACAGCAACGGCATATAACAAGAACCACATAAACAACTATATGCATGTATTGGGTACTAGATATATTAAGCCTCCAGTGCTGGAGTTGTCGATCAAATCCACCTAGAAGTACTATCAGAGGAATCTTCCACAGAGGGAGGAGAGAGTGAGTGGGTGGCCTCCATGGTATTTTCTGTATGTCATGTGATCAGAGAGGGCAGGTTGAGCCGGGTGGGGGTGGGGCGCTGAAAACTGAGATGTCTCTATTTACAGCTGCAGTCGATATGCTTCATTTTTCACCCCTAGCCAACAGCTAATTGGTGAGCTATTTGCCTCGCGCTTAATGTGATTTTTCATACATTCTCGTGCTACCCATTAGGCAACACAGTTTCCCCATCTCCTCCTGATATTCAGTGTCCCTGTCTTTTCTAATTTTTATGCTCTCTCTTTCCCTCTCTATAGGAGGCTAAACCAATAGCTGTCCCATAAGGAGCACGTCTGTTGACTGTGAATTCTTTAGGTCTTTAGCCAGAATCTTGCAAACATGGTGTCTTCTCTGTTGACTTGACCCTACAGCCACTGGTGCACTCGTGACGTATTCAGTTAATGGCACTAGATCCTGTGTTACGACGTGAATAAATACTTTTACAAGGCGAAAGATCACAGGACCTGACTTGGCTGTGTGTCAGAGGGGTATCAACACAGCATACAGCTGTGGTGTATTATAGGCCTGGAATGTTTCAAGCCTGGAGAGGTCAAAGCTTCAGTCTGCAGGGCTTGAAACCAGTGGACAACCTCAAGGGACTTCAAGGGACAACGACAAATAGACTTTATTTGTCTGTACTGTAATGTACTGTAAATACTGTACTGTAACATGATAAATTTACTGTGACAAAAATAATTACATAACAGTGTGATACATAAGCTGTTATGAAACACATATGTATTTTCTGAGTCATCAATGCCTTTTTTTTCATACCACTTACATACAAACATAATTTTCTTTACATTAATAATCTGCCAAGTATTATGTAGTCCATTCTATAATGTATTTTCATAATACAAAATACATATATACAATTTTGAGCTATATAAAATTATAACTATATCATATATATATAAATAAATAATTAAATAATTATTATTGCAAAATATTAGATAATTTAATACTTTTTAATACTTCTATATGTATTTTCATAATACAAAATGCATATATTTTTTTAAATTTACATTTTAGATAATTATAAAATTATCTAAAATATAACAAAATAAATTACATATATAATATTTCAGATAATTTTTTTGTTGTTGTCTTTTTATATAGTTCAAAAATGAAAATGATCTATCTATATGTGGTCACTTTGAATGGTGTGAATGTGTGAAAAAGAGCTGAAATTATGACAACAAATTATGTTTTTGAACCTAACATTTTATAGGCCTAATTGCACTATACATACCAATAGTAATTTGTTAGTATTCACTAATGCCTTTTTGCCTTCTAGTCCTTAAAGGTGGGGTAAGCGATTTTTCAAAAACGCTTTAGAAAACTGATTCGGGCCGAATAGCAAAACAAACTTGTAACCAATCAGCAGTAAGGGGCGTGTCTACTCATGATGTGGAGGAGAGAGCGTTCAGTGCACGGGACGGACGTTAGCCGAGCCGAGCGACAGAAAGATAGAGATGGCGGATAAAAAAACAAAAGAGGAAACCGTCTGCGGAACAAAAGAAGGCTTAAGGCAATAAGGCAAGGGGTAGAACTCGTGTAAATATTGGATCAGCTTTCAAGCGCTAGAGAGAACTCAAGGAGCTTGAGGCCTGCGATCGGACGCCGAGGTTGCTTTGTTTCTTCTCGATAGGTGAGTAACACCGTGTCTGCACCGCAACAGCTAAAGTCTGTCTAATACACTGGACGCGACAAAGCGACCGATGAAAATCATTTGAAATTTGTGTCAATACATCATA
>NW_015646846.1:2974043-2993497 GCF_001515625.1 Sinocyclocheilus rhinocerous | reverse complement strand
AGCGAATACACTTTATTTAATTTTCAAAATTATGTTTTATTTGTTATTTTATAATATTGTTTAAATCATCCTGCGGGCCGGATTGGACACCTCTGTGGGCCGTGTTCGGCCCGCGGGCCGTATGTTTGACACCCCCGATGTAGACCATAGATATGTATATATATCTATGGTGTGGACAGCATCACTGATTATAATGAGTTCTATAGTATTATGTTGCACCACACCACTCGCGTCCGGTGTAGACACAGTGTAACATTTGTTTTGCTTTGTTTCACAGAAATAATCGTTGCCTGGGTTGCATACGTATGTGTGGGGCGGAGCTATCAAAATCAAAATAATCAAAATTGTTTTGGTGATTTGAAATGTCAACATTGGCTACCAGGAAATCGCTTACCCCACCTTTAAGACATTTATTGATGTCTTACAGAATAAGTTTTAATTAGAATTTATATGATCTTTTGGAATTCACTGGTTCAAATCTTTTGACGTTTCGAGAGTTGTACCAAACTGTATGGAGTCAAAACAGGGCCACATATACTTGCAAAAGAATTGAAGTATTGCAAAAGAAAAAAAAGTTTTGCCAACGAAAATGAAAGTATTGAGAAAAATAAATGTGCTTTTCGCAAACAAAAATAAAGAATTGCAAAATATAAATGAAACAGAGCAAAAGCAATGATTTTGCAATACATATTTTCCATGGCCATATCTACTAATATATTTGCAACGCTGCGTTTATTTTGCGTTTCAGTCAAGTTTGAGCTTCCGATACCATTTTTCCCTTTGCACTTCACGTTTCTGCACGTCTCACTTTCTGGCACGGTTTTGAAATGGGGGTGGAGTCAAGGGACGGGGGCGTGTACAACAGGCCTGGGCATGCCTCCTTGGAAGTGACGTCATCGGCCCGAGATGCAGATCCCTGATCCAGGCACCATCATTGAGCAGAGGCATGCGGGTTGCTCATTTCCTTTTATTCACTATTAACCAGTGGTCTGTGAAAACAAATGTTTTTAATTACACAACTAATTTGGACGCTTGCTGGCTTGTATCTTGCATTTTGCACATTACTCGAACATCCTATTTCCATCTTTCAACTCGTGTAAATTAACACTGTCACAACACCAACATGGAGTAATTTGCAGTGTACAGCTCCCTAATCGAGATGTGATTACCACTTATATCCCCCTGAGACCAGTGACAAGTGCACTGGTCAAAATTACCCACTCTCAATCTGCTGACAAGTAAAAAGTAAGAAATTACACCAGATACTTCCGTGACAAGCTAGATTCTGGCTGTTAATCAAAGCAACTGTGGTTCGCTCCTAATAAATCAAACAGCTGTGAAGCACGTTTACCCAGAGGCTCTGAGTGGAGAGCCCATTGGCCTCCCAGGGTTTTTACACAACAGTGCATTCTGGATTCCCCACAGTGTAAAACATATGATACTGACAGTGCTTATTGCATCATCTAGCTCACCGCATTTGGCATTTGATGCAAAATATAATTACATCAGACCAGTGTTGGGCTAGTTACTCAAAGAATGTAATATATTACTCATTACTAGTTACTCCTTTCAAAAGTAATATTGTTACTTTACTTATTACTTTCTGGCAACAGTAATTAGTTACACTACTAGTTACATTACTTTTTCTTCACGCCCCACAGAAGTAACTGTGTATCTTCCACATAAAATTCTTCTTAATAACAGCATTTCTGCCTCATCATTTGACCAAAATCCACATTGGATCGCAGTCAGAATTTATTACAAACACTCAATAGTGATTGATAGTGACATTCAAGTAGAAGTGTTGTATTAATCTCATTAATTGTCATGTGTAGCTTGAAGCTAAATATAATTTCTATGAAAATTATGAAAATAAATCTAGAAATTATTTGATTGTTGGATTTTAACAATAAATGACATTTTGATGCTCTTTGATGTGGCATGACAGATCGCTGTACACTGTAAAAAATAGATGTAAAAAACGGGTGAAATTCATGGCAGCAGAAGGTGCTAAACATCTACCATTAAATTATTTCTTCCGCATCTCATCCAACGCCTCTTTTGCTAGTTCCAAAACGTCATTTTAAAGCTGGTAATGGAGGCTTGAGCCGTTGATAGAATTCTAATGCAGTTATTAATGAAGTTATTAGAAAGAGAGCGAGAAAGACAGACACACAGAGAAAGAAAGAAAAAGAGAGAGAGAGAGCTTGTGCGAATTAGGCTAACTCTGTGCGTCCCTCAACAGTGTTCTGCAGCAGCGTCTCTAAACAGCGCTGTTATTACCTCGCTAGTGAGAAATGTCATGTGTAGCCTTTAAGTTGCTACACTATATAGGCTAACTGATAAAATCGTCAGGGCAGCGCTGACAACACCTTTTTGTGCAAACTGCGTGACCGTAGTGTGCGTGTGCGAGCACGTGCGATTGCAGTAATTCCTGTGTGCTGTATAGGTACTGTATGCTAATTTCTGTTATTACAGTTAACTATGCAAAGTGGTATGGAACTGTAATGCGGTCAAGAGAGCTGCCTGGAACTACATTCGCCGTGCGTTTCCCTGAAAATAATTGCACACCTCAGAACGTTCATCAGCCAATCAGATTCAAGAATTCAACGGCCCCGTAGTATAATGGAAATTAATGGACTGGCAGAAGTGGCTGCCAAACATAAACTGTAAAATATCCTAATTTAGATTTAAATTTTTCTTAAATGTTTCAGAAAAAGTGCTGTTACTTTACAGGCATTTCCTGGATTATTATTGTGAAACATTCTCTATAAAACGTAAATCCTTTTGCAGTTAAACATTAGCTCACACATATGCTGTTGATAGCTAATGTAACTATCACTGCATCAGCAACTACACAGTTACTGCCTTTAAAGGGGTCATAGGATGCCCATTTTCCACAAGTTGATATGATTCTTTAGGGTCTTAATGAAAAGTCTGTAACATAGTTTGGTTTAAATTTCTCAATGGTAGTGTAAAAAACACCTTTTTACCCTGTCAAAAACAGCTCTTTTCAGAGCACACAATGTTGTAGCATTTTCCTTTAAATGTTAATGAGCTCTACTGATCCCGCCCCTCTCTTCCGAGCTGCTCTTCTTCTGAGAGACTGTTTACTTTAGCCGCATTCATTGTGAAACTTGCTAATTAGCACATAATTAGGAAAGTCGATTTGCAAAGATTCATTAAAAAAACCGTATACTCACTTCTTCTGTAGGTGAAGCTGGATCACGAATGATTCGCGCGAACGCGGGGTTGAGGCAAAAGTTAACAAAAGTAACTAAGTAACTAAGCTGTTTTATGGATGGTAACTGTAATATTATTACTGAAATCTTATTAGTAATTAGTTACACTACTAGTTACTGCAAAAAGTAATATTATTACAGTAACTAAGTTAGTAACTAGTTACTGCCCAACACTGCATCAGACACATCATATGTGCTGCGAAGTGAAAAAAAAAAAACATGGTTATTTGATGTTACTAATTTTTAAAGATAAGTGGTTGCACATATTTTTAGCATACAGACATATACAATATTATTCAAAAGTTTGGGGTCTGTAATGTTTTTGCAAGAAGTCTCTAAAAAAGGCTGCATTTATTTGATTAAAAAAACTGTAAAATATTATTACATTTAAAACAACTTTTTTCTATTTTAAAAGACCCCAATCTTACTGACTGAACTTTATGTTCAGCAATGAAAAGGTTCTCTTGAGTGTTAAAAAAGGTGACTTCAAAAAAGAATATAATTACACAACTAAAACCCATATTAATTTCCAACAAGTACAGTATTTACAGACCTTGTAAGCCGCTCATAAGCCCTTGTTTCTTGGACGTGGCTTACATAATTAAAATATCTTATGGCCACCTCCACAAGCACAAGGCTTCTGGTCAAACTTCTCAAAAAGCAAAATTTTAAAAGGCCCAAATGCTTTTTTTTTCAACTATCTAATGAGACCATCAATTAGATTCAAAGGAATTAGTAAGTGGATACTTCAGAGCACAGTTATTGTGTTGAGCGGCTGCAGGGAATTCCCATCGGAGCAACACAGCAAGTTAGGGTTAAATGACTTCCTCAAGAGCACAATAATAATAAAGCAGAACATGACGTGACTAACATTTGAGACCACATCCACAGTTCAGCAGCTCTGCGATCTGCTCAGCTGCTAAGCCTGTAGTTTATTATGCATAACTGGGGGAAGATTCTGAGTGAATTTATGCTTTGGGAGGAAGGGACAATTCAGCAAATACACTTGACCTAATTCTGTATTTTATGATCCTGTTGGATTTTTTTTTAATTGTTCACTACTGTTCAAGTGCCTGGTCTTCAAAGTTGAGCAAATGTGTTAGAGACGATGCTCTACAATTAAATTTTTAATATACTGATCCAAATAATCATCTTTTTTTTCTTTATGGTTTATAATACAGATGATTTAGCAGAATATCCAAGCTGCTATTAATGGTGACCAGTGGCTGTCAAGTGTACCATAAAGGACTGTATATATATATTAGGGCTAGGTTTTGACACAAATTTCATGATTCGATTCGATTCTCATTCACAAGCTTTCAATTCGATTACCAATTCGATTAGATTCGATATCGATTATTTTGGATATATATCAGGTACAGTACTTGCCAAATTTTCTCAAGGAAAAAAAATCTCTCAACTAATGCTATAAAATATAGGCTACATGAGAGTCATTTGGTAGACTACTACATTACTATAATATTGAAGATTAAAATGGACTGATTTGTAAGCTATAGCATGCAACTGTTAAAATTACACAATGAATTTTTTTAAATAATAAAGTTACAATTACATAATAATATTTCTACTTCAATTCGTATTGAAGATTAAAATGGACTGATTTGTAAGCTATAGCATGCAACTGTTAAAATTACACAATGAATTTTTTTAAATAATAAAGTTACAATTACATAATATTTCTACTTCAATTCGTTTTTCTTTTTAATATAAAAATTTAAATGGTGGCTGTCATAAAAAATAATATATATTTGATCTCCAAATTTGGTCTCCTATAGGCTTCAGTATGAAGTGTAGTTCCACTTTGCAGGTTTTCTGGCCAAACACATCTACTTAGGGAGGAAAAGACTGTTTTACTGACATGTAAATTGACAAACATGGCAACCTTGGTTAAATGCAGTGATTACATCAACCTGATACTTGGTAAACGCAACTTTGTTTCTTGACAGACTCTGCATAAAGTCAGCCATTCAAATTTTAACTATAGTGACATTTTGAGTGCAATATAGAGATTGTATTAGAAAACATTGTTAGGAAAAGCATGTTAGAGTTCAACCTGCAAAGGCTGCTGACATGATCTTTTCTTTTTTGACATTTTAATCATAAACTAAATAAAGAGAACAAATAAAGCATAGGCTACTTTCTTCGGGAGAATTCTCTAAGGGCCTGCTGCACCAGCTGCCATTTTGATAGATTGAAGCTCGGTGCAAATTGCTTGGCCTGACTATAACTTGACACCTCTGCAACTGTAAGCAAAGCTGCTTTTCATCACAGTCTATTCCCAACACCAAACACATGTACACTTGCAAATACACATTTACAAAACCTAATCCGTTATCCTTAAGTGTTTGTGAATCCCTCTTTCAGGCAGAAGGTAGAGTTAGCTCTGCAAAATTAGGGAATTTAAATGGCTTTAGTGTCTATTTTGTGTGATGACAAGCTACAGGGTTGTTCTTACAGTATTTACGCAGCTTGCCACAAGCGTGCCAGAATGTGACATATGAGACCACATTAGAGGCTTTTGCATCTAAACACTTCATATATATATATATATATATATATATATAAATAATTTACAATAATAAAATATTACATTTACAATATTTATATTTCATTAAACAATTTACAATAATATTATAATTCAAATAAACAAATTCTTATGGAAGTTTAACTCATTAATAAGGAAGAACCTTCTTCAGCTAACAAACCACAATGTTACACACACACACACACACACACACACACAGACAGAATGTATTGATCTCAGAGAACATGACCTCCTTTGCACAACATCCTGATCCACCCTTCACTGTACGCTCTTTCCATCAGTTTCTAAGCACTGTCAGAGAGATGGAGTAGCAGTCCAATCAAGTCTCTGTTTTATGTCCTGTATTCCAGACAGACCTAAATAAGCCTAACATGGCCTATAATTTATGTCTGGTAGTTACGCCGTTATACATCACAGAGTCAAAGTACCGGTGCTTTTCTTTATAGCACCTGTCTTCCTCTGCGCTGTTGCCGCTGATGGCAGATACATCTCACACTTAATAATGGGCTTTCTGAAATGCACATTATGATAGACGGCTGCCTGTTGTAAAATATATATCTCAGACAAATGACATTTCTTTTAATTTCCACTGTGCTTTTGTGTCAGGATGTCTCCTAATCTTGAGGACTAAGTGCCTTTTTGAAGGAAATTTTTAAATGCACAAAACAGAATATTTTATTTTTCATTTAGGCATGAGAACAATCCTTTTTTGTTTTTGACTAAGAATATTAATAAAAATAAATACAATAGCGTATTAGCACATTAAGAGGTGATACAACTTGGCTGTTTTAAATACTGCATGTTTCAGGTTTCTTTTTTTTTAGTTTTGATACAAAAGCATTATTAAATTAAAAAGCATTTCACTTGAGTCTACATATTATAGGGTTTGTCTATTATTATTACGCTTGTATAACTATTATTGTTTGTCCTATTTTTCTTCTTGCAGACAAAAAAAAAAAAGAGCCAAGTTTGTGCTACAGACCTGAATCATCACTCAAAATCTATCTGTGGTTTATAGAAGAGAGCTGCGCTATCACTTTTCTAAGCAATCCGACTTTTGGTTTTTGCTTGACAGCGGAAAAACGAGTGAAAAAAATCCCACAGATTTACAGCATATACCATAGTAACCGCCAAACAATACCCTAGCAACCACCCAGAACAACCTAGCAACTGTATTGCGGTGTGCCCAAGCCATATCTCACAGAAATACCTGACGCTTTGCATTTCAGAAGGTTTTTTTTTTTTTAAAAAGGAAAAGAAATAAAGAAAGAAAAAACAACACAGCACAGGATGTCAAAACCAGCATGCTCAACATCTGTAAACAATGGTCACTGTCTTTGCTGTTGTCATCACCAAGGAGAAAACAAGAGGAAAAAGCTTTGAATTATTTTTTTTTAATTATTTTTTTCTTCTTCTTTTTTTTTTTAAGCCACCACATAGTGTTAGCGTCAATGAAACAGCAGACACTGACATGTTGTCCTTAATTAGTGTGTATCACTTTAACAATGACATCTGGAATAGATAGAGTAAGCTGTAATGGAATAGTCTGGGTGACAGACCGTCATTCCAACATCACCGCCTCAACAGTCTCGGCCTCCCAAGATGCTCCCTATGTGACTTCACATGAGCTTCATTAATGCAAACATGTCTGTGGGGGTCTTCCAACCATCCGCTATCTCACTTTCATAAGTGACATAACGTGAGAGTGATTTATCTTGAAATGCTGTCTTCTGGGGGTCACTTCTGGGATTTGGTAGTGGCCTTTTATCCCTTACCTAGATTGCGTGGTTGCTGTAGCTGATGTACGTTTGTTTAGGGCTGAGTCCTGCAAGGGAAGAGAGAATGTGATAAAAATAGATAATTTGAGTCTGAGAAGTGCTTAAAGGAAATGGAAATTTGCTGAAAATTTTAATTTTCTTCATTGGAACAGATTTTGGATGAAAGTCCAAACAGCTGATAAAAACATCACAATAATCCACAAATATTCCACATCACTCCAGTCCATCAATTTATGTCTTGTGAAGCGAAAAGTTGTGTGTTTGTAATAAAGGATTCCATCATTAAGGGATTTTAACTTTAAACCAAAATATGAGTCCATAATCCATAATAACGTGAAAAAGTTCATCCCCTGTTGTCTTCTCAACATATTAGTTTAAAATGGTTTTGGACCGTTTCACTTGCAAATATGCTGTGCATATTTCTCTCCTGATTCAGATGAGACGACTTTTTCACTGGAGAAAGCAATATTATGGATAGAGGACTCATTTCAAGGTATAAATGTCTTGATGTCAACATTTCACTTCACAAGACATTTATTGATGGACTGGAGTAAAGTGGATTATTTGTGATGTTTTTATCAGCTGTTTGGACTCTCATTCTGACGGCACCCATTCACTTCAGAGGATCCATTGTTGAGCAAGTGGTGTAATGCAAAATTTCTCTGAATCTGTTCTGATGAAGAAACAAATGCATCTACATCTTGGATGGCCTGAGGGTGAGTAAATTTTCATTTTGGGTGAACTATTCCTTTAAATATGAATACTGAAGTTATTCAGTATATAGCATTCACAGGGACCTTTATCAAAGGCAGAATGGTTTGATGCAGAACCTCATGTTTTATTTCTTGTCAGGTCCTTTTTTGGTCCCTTTGATATTGCTATTAATTTGCCAGACGTCAAGTAGCGTGTCTTGTTTGATGTCAGACTCGTCTTTCTTGATATCAAATACGGTTTACATGACTGAGACTGTTGTCACCTTTTGGACACAAGAACAGTTTAATACTTTCAAAAACATGCAAGTTACTTGCAATCAGTGACAAGTGTGCTATTAAAGCATTCATTCAACAAAAACCCGTAATCAGCAGCTTTATCCTGTCATTTGCCATCCATCTTGCAATAGCGTTGTAGTGCAAACAATCACAAAGGTTGCATGAGTGACATTGTCTACAGCTATTCATGTAATAACCTTGCCAAAGAAGGAGGGTCAATGGAAAATTCAAGCTCATTGCATCGCTATATGGAGATCAAAAGTTTACCTCATGCAATCATGCAGAGCTGTTGGAATAAGGAAGGTGAGGTGATATTTGACCCACACTACTGGTGCGGTTCTCCCGTCTGGACTCTCCCTCGGCATATGGAGCACTGACCCATAGGTACAGTCAGATAAATAGCTCAATTTCAGCTTAGAGGGAGGGACGTTGTCATAAAGCAAACTTAAATAATTTTAAATAAAATATCATTGGAGGTGCTTGATTTTATCTAGCATAGATTTATACTGTTCTATTTGAGTCTGCTATCCCAATTTGTGCTTGTGTTTATGTGTGTTTATCTAGGCCATGCACTGTTGTGAAAGTTTTCATACCTACTCTCTATTGGTTGAAAAATGCATAAAAACTAATTTGTTGCTATCTTTAGGTCTTTCCCCAGTATAGTGTTTCTCACCTACGAAGCTCTGTGCAAACAAGTGATTTGCAAAGCAATGCGGCATGCATGCTTTTTTGTGTCTTTAGCAGTTTTTTCAAATGTCAGTGTATTCTCAATGCACTATAAGCTAATTGATATGGACAGTTTAAGCATGAAAGCTAAATTGAACACGATTAAGTTCAACAATTAGGTCCAACAGTAAGCCAAGCAATAGCCAGTAATTAAAGTCTTTACCTGTCTTCATTGTTTAGTTATCATCAACATATCCTGAAACACAGGTTGAGTGGTTACATTATATTAGACAAGTTTTATTTACATATGTATAGAATAAAAATAACTGTAAAATGACAGTTTAAATGATAGCAATCTGCTTCATGACTTCACGGTTTTGCATTACAAAATTTAAATGAAACACACTGCAAGTATAACATGTTTGAAATCATATGGCCATGAGGAGAGAAAAAAAATAATTTTGAACCTTGTATACTATTTTTATTTTTTTTTTGTGGTTTGCACACTTTGATGTTTGATTAAAGTTGGATCAAATGACTCTTTTCAGATGCTCTTCAACCCCTCCGAGTTCTCTCTTTAAAAGAAAAGTTTCAGGTGTATGTACATTATATTCATTTAAAGTGTTGCATTCGACATGTTTACAACAATTTAAGCATTTTCTTTATTGGTTGCATCGTATTCAAGTACCTCAACCTTTAAGATGTACTTTATATTCACAACCTGAATAATGATCCCTTTACTGTAGGGTTACATTAAAAAAAAAAATCCAGACAATGGGGTTGTTATTTCAGTGATTCACAGGCAGAGCACAATTGTGAGGTAATTGTGTCCTCATTAGGGCAATTGTTTTCGATCTGTGGGACCGGATACTTATGCAAAAAGCTCATTTCAGTATTTTATCTCTGCAAGGAAGTTTCCTAACATAACAAAGTTATATAAAAATAGATTTGAGTTAGATTTTTTAAATAAAAATGTCACTAAGAAGTATATTTCAATGTAGGATTTTCAAAGGTTGTGAATGCGTTTGCAAGGCGCAGTAACATATTACTGTAATATTAATCATGCTAAATAATTTAAAGATAAAAGCCATATAGCAATATATTAGCTGCAATGCAGTCTTATTTAAAACAAAATGCTTTCAAATATTATTGGTAGCACTTTACACTAAGGTCTTATTTGTTAACACTGCTAACAATGCATTCATTAGCATTAGCATGAGCAATATATTTTTACAGCATATTAACCTTTGTTAATGTTAGTTAATACTTCTGTTGTCTGTGTGTGTTAAGCTGAAATAGGAGAAAGCAACATAAAAAACTAAGTGAAAAGGTAGCTGCTAGACTGAGTGTAAAGAGCTGTAGATATACTGTTTGCACCAAGTTTAAATAGCAACAAAAAGCATCTTTACACTAAGTGCAAATAATGCAAGAGCAAATAATGATTGATGCTAATCATACAAAGTGTAAATAGAATGTAACATTCTATTTTGTACTAAATGTAAAAATATCTAAGCAATGCTCCGAGTTAATTAAAACAGTCTTTGGCTATTTGCACTCCGAGAACTGTAAACAAACATTGCTTAAAAAATGACACACTTCAACTTTATTTTAACATTCCGCATTCTGAAATCTGCTATAAAAATACACTATTTCAATTAGGGAAAAATAAACCCTATCGAACTAGCATGCTCTGGGATGTTGGGATGTCATAGTTCTTGAAAAACAGCTAAGAGTTATAACCACTGGATTTGAATGATGGGTTTGGTGTTAATCAAGAGAGTTTGTGCGTGTGTGTGCGTGTGCGTGTGTGTGTGTGTCTGTGTGTGTTCTTGAACAAAAGTACAGTATTATGATCAAAAAAAGAATGATACTGCACATATTACAACTATAAACACATGTATCCCTGACATTAAATCATTTGTTTAGACACACATGTGCAATGATATTACTGTTAAGGCACAAAATGGATTTTTGTGCTTTGGCTAACTGCACAGACGCACAAGCATAATTTGGTGCTGAAATAAGTTTATTACGCATTTCAAAGTAACATTATGAACTCTTTTATTTTTATGCATGAGCGCATTCAGCTCAGCTCTGCTATCATTTTATGCATACAGCGACTAACGCCAACACTCTTAAAAGGACAGTACTCTTCAAACACATCCTAGGATTTTATATTTTGTTGTATTTTTCATGAGTACCATTTATTATTTTAATGAAATAACTGAGCAGTTAAATCTAAAAATCTAGTAATACACTACAAGAGGACAAATCCAGGTTAACAGAATGCAGTCTACAGTGTAAAATCTCCATCTTTATATTGATCACATTCATTTAAACATTTCTTGCCGTTTCTTTGTAACTGTTTGTGAAATTTACTAGCAATTTCTAAATGAAAATTGTTTCTACAACCATTTTTTCAGTGTACACAAAAAAGTAGACAATGATTAAGCTGTTGTACAGAAAACTCTCTAATCAAGGCAACAAAATATGATATTGCGGTTTTCAATTCAACAAACCATTCATCAGTATAGTTGTATGGTGGTCATGCTTGATGTCGATAGACTATTTCAAGGAGACCTACAAGAAGACCCACTCATATTATTATTGACCATATTTACAATTCACCAAAGAGCAAAACTCTTTTCCTCACAGGACACATGAGAAAACCTATTGATGTCGATATTATGTAACTATGAGTTTGATCAACTGACCTTGTCATTCTCATCCTCTTATCCTCATTCTTTGGCAAGTTTCTATGATCTTTGTAGGCAACATCACACATGCATTACATTTTGATCTTATTTATATGCTTCACTAAACTCTATACACATTCTGCATTGCAATGATATCATAGATGGACTGTTACTTTGGAATCTACTGGTGTCCAAAAGTGTATTTTATATCAGTGATAAACCTGCTTGCCAAGTACTGACTTTTGTAGATATACTAATGGCGTGCATCTCGCTATGAATAATGTGCCACATATAGGCGCTGACACTATAATAATAGCTACATTAAACATGTCTTGTCTTTACCTTGATTGGTTCAAAAAAAACATTTTTTACTACCAGTAGGTGAGATGATAAGAAGTGTGACTTTAGAAGTGTGACTGTGAACAACGTCACATATGTGGTAAATGTGAGACTGTGAAGACTTACTAGTCACCTGATTGTTAAAAAGCCTTAAAAATTGTGAAAAAGCAATGGGTGGGAAATGTGTCATATTGCCTTTGTTAATGACTTAACCTTAATAGAACGCACCGTTGCACAGTACACAGTGTTTCATCATGGGTTGCATGCTGCCTTTTTAGGCTGCATGAATTATTAAAACAAAATATAAAGTATGATATTGCCTAGTGCAAAAGCCCAAAATGATTTTGTAATGGAATATTTACGCAGGATTAGACCCAGAACACAAAACTAATGGAAACAGCTCTTGTGCAAAGCATGATGGGAAATGTAGTCCGGGGTGCTATGCAACAGTTTGTGTAGTGCGAGAGTCAATGTAAATGGAAAGGGTGACATCTGGTGGTGAATAAACAGAAGTCCATGGACTGAATTCGTGACACAGAACACAAAACTAATGGAAACAGCTTTTTAATCTATTTTTCAAAATAATACATTTATTGAAAATAATTGTGATTTGGAATTATTTTAGTGTGTTTTATGCTGCCTTCAAGTGTACCTGGGAATGCTTCTACAAATATGGAAATAGCAAAGTTAAAATAGACACTACCGTTCACACATTTTGGTCAGCAAGATGTTTTTAATGTATAGTATTGTACAGAAAAAAGTATCTTCTTCTCAACAAGGCTGCATTTATTTGAATACAAAAAAGAAGAAGAAGAAATATTATTACAATTTTAAAAAGTTTATTTTCAGCATTATTACTCCAGGTTTCATTGTCACATGATCCTTGAGAAATCATTCTATTATGTCGATTTGCTAATATGCTAATAGAAAATTCAAAAGAACAGCATTTATAGTAAATATATAAATATATGTAAATATATTTATAAGTAAATATAGTCACTTTTGATCCATTTAACGCATTATTGCTGAATAAATGTATTAATTTCTTTCAAAACAAATTTCTTGTGAACTTTTGAACGACAGTGTATTTCACTTTTTTCATTTGTAACAGTGGATAAGTGCAAGTGAATATATATTCTATCAATTTATACAATCTATATGATTTATCTATGCCTATTCTTTAGATTAATATTATTACACTGTAATTACAACATAAAAAAAATAATAATAAAAAATGTCAGATATCATTGAGAATACTAAGTTTCCTCCTGGTACTTTTTTGGTCAATCATGTGCACAAAGTCATGATATATTCAACTCTACTTGAACACTGTGTTTAGACTTGTGCCGGTATTCGGTAATGCGATATAGCACGGTAATGAATATGCACGATATTGTTATTGTGGGCACTTCTAAATACCGTGAATAATTATATATTACAAATTATTTAGAATTTTGAATGCATTTTAAGAATACTTTTCCCATCAACTGGTCAAATGCACAACGTATGCTGCGTGAAAGACGCGTGCGCACATTGTTATAAGAAAAATGTTATTAAACCTGTTATACTGTATTATGACAGCACTTTTTTAAAACAAAATGTCAACATCGTGATAATACCGTATACCGTGATAAAAGAAGCATTAGCAATTAATCGCAACATGAGAATTTGATACCGGCATATCCCTAACTGTGTTATTGTAGCACACCCATGCTAATAATATAATGATGATTACTTCATATAACACGCACAGAGAGATGAGTCCTTGCTTGACTAGAAATACAATTAAGATCTACATAATAATTCAATGTCACATAATTCACTTTGAAGTACTTGTAACACTTTAAAGCAACATTTCTATCACATTACGCTACATTAAGACACTTAACAGACACTTTTACTTAATGCAATTTAAGTCTTAAAGGAGGATCAGAATCAATTAGAAGAATCAACAAGGAGATCCTGTTTCTTCTTTAATGCATTCATGAAATGTTAGACATCCCTGAGCTACGGAGAAGATATTTGTTAGCTAGCTTGCATTTGCTTTAGATGCAAAAAAACTGCTTGTGTTAAATAACTCTAGTGGGATCTTTCAAAAGGGCACATGCTAATGTAGTCACTGACTCTAATACCTCATTTACAAAAGCACATAGTTCCACTGCAGTGAATTCAAAGCGGTGCTATAGAGAGCTGCTGAATATGTACAAGGAAAGTGAGCAGATGAAATTCACACTGGGGTTGGTGGTAGTCTGGTACGGCCATGCAACCGGCGGTAAATACTTGCTGAAAACACTGTGCTAACTAGTCATGCTTAATTGGGCGAATTTTCATCTATGTAGCAACATTCATAACACAGATTTAATTCTGTTGTCAAAACATTTATCTGGACGTCTCCCTTAATTCAGAGCTATTTGTTATTAAGACCCACAATATGATTTACTGGGTATTGCTGCACTGCAAAATGAATATAAAATGCAACATAATGAAAGCAGAGTGGATGTGCGTTGCTGTGAATGCCAAATGCAATGTAATGGAAGCAGTTAATTTGTGCCTTCCTAGTCTAACATGATACTTTGAATCTGTTTAACATGATATTTTATTCTAGAACAAGTCAATGTACAGATATATCTTGGGAAATGTCATATTAAATTCACATCATTATGAATTTTAATATCCTTTGTGCTTATCTCCGCCTGGACTCCTTTTTCTAGTGGATTTTTTACGTGTGCATCTGCACATGCTTTTTTCGGCTTGCAAGGAACAACATGGCCCACATCCAAGGGGGCAAATATTGTTGGTTGCATGATCCTGTTAGCCCCTGATAGTAGATGTGACACCATCTGCCTGCAAATAAACATGTTGCTTCACTGATGACAATTCAACATGATCTGTGTATTCTGGTGGAAAAAGGTTTGTGTAAACAACATATGAAGCGCAAATATTTCATTATATTAGACAGTGATGCACCGAAACTGCAGTAAACAAAAATTAGAGCGAAACAGCAATTTTTGGTTTTGGCTGAAATAGTTATGAAGGGCAGAAATCGTTGATTGAAACAGTGGAGTTTAACTAGCACTTCTTCGATGGCGAGTTTTGACTGTGTCATTGTCTATTTTGTGCATGCAATGCAGATAAACTACAACAGGTAAATATGTCACCTGTGTGGACGATAGTGCTAGATTAACAATATAGATTTTCCATTTTTAATTGATAATGATATGGATTATTAAATCTCAAGATCAAACTTTCTTTCTTTGCTGTTTTCTGTTGATGCGTGAACTTTACTAAACATTATTTGTAGTGCATCTGCCATCCAATAATCTCAATAAGATTTGTGCATTTATACTTTTAATATAAAATAATGTCAGCTTTACTGTAGCTATACTGTAGCACAAAATGAGCATGAATGAACATCAGAAGTTCTGTTGAAAGAGTACAACTTACAGAAATGTATCATGTCTCAAGTAATCTCTCAAGCAGTGTCAGGAAGTCAATAAATCAGTTTGTAAACAATGTCAAGTAATGTTGTTTTTATCTCAGGAAAGCCATTCAATGAGCATTTTGCTACTTTGTTACATATTCATTATATTTTACTTAACCTGTTGTCTTGTTTTGAACAAATGTTTGAATAAATCTGTCATGAAAACAAGTTTTTAATACAGCCACCATTTAAATATTTATATTTCAACAACAAATTAGAGTACAAATTAAATTCTGTTGGCAAAATATTGACCAAAACCAAAAAAAAAAAAAAACACTTATGTGCAATTTAAATGTTTATACAACTTCAGTTGTGGTTTTTGGTTTAATGAAAACTTTAATTTTGGCCTACCGAAACCTTTAATTTACAGGTGTTAAATCAATTTCGGTGCATCGCTAACAGTAGACATCTTACTACTTACTACTATCTACTGAAAGGGTGAAATGGATTTATATTTGCATTTTTATTTTTCCCCGTCTGCTGCATTTGACATCACATCACAGATTAAGGTAATGAAGATGCTAATGCTAGAGGCTATTTGAAAAAATAGAATAAAAGGGAATCTGAGGTATCAAGGCACAATTGATGAGGTCTCAAATCTGCTGTACTGTCTAACTACATTCACATAAGCAGTGAAGCACACTTTTAGTTTGTGATTTACTAAAGATTTGTGCATATAAAACACGTGCAAACCAGATGGCACATGCAAAAAAAAAACAAAAAAAAATCTGCTGTGTCTACTGAGGATTCTGAATTCCAGATATAGCACCAGATGATAGCGCCTCTTGTCTGTTTTCACAGATTTTTCTTGATGAATATGTCATTTGGGGGCGTGCAAAATGAAGGGTAGCTTCAATGCAAATGAATTAAATAGAACTTGCAAAGTGATTTATCACCCATGAAAACTTCAGAAAAGGTAACTGTGTGCAAATTAATACCACATTATATTAAGAGCACAAAATCTGAATGTAACATATGTTGTCATATTCAAACTTAGAACACATAAAACACATACTACTCTGCAAGACAGTACCTCTCCAGGTGCCGCAACTAAATTACAAGTGTATTTAAAAATACAAAATGAAAACTTTTTTGCACCATCGAAACAAACCACAACATAAAACTGAAATTGAAAACCTAAATATACAAAATGAAACAAGTGCATGTGTGGTTATTTGTGTTATTCTATACCTATAATGCACACAGACAATTTGATAGACTGCACAAGCCAATTAGTACATTTTATTTGGGATCTTGGTAAATCAGGGCCTTAATGAGTAATATAATGCTCAGCCTTTCGTTTCTCTTTCAAGATGGGAGCTACAGGTTTGCTTCTGTTCTAGAATGAGAGTTATTTCTGCTGAGGCAGCAGGCTTTTATTTACTGATGTATTACAAAGCTGGTTTATCAGCTGCTGTGTTTTATTGAAGTTTAAATTAGCAGGAGATGGGCTTCGATGAGGACTGTTGTACCAATTCAACCGATTTGCTCGTGATAATTTAAAAAACACACTGACTAGCCTATATCTGATGCCAAATGGTTAATTCGAACATAATGAAAACCAAAATAACCTTACGCAAAGTGAGCCAGACGATTAGAGGTTGTCTTGTTATGATCATCACACTGACACCATTAAATGTCTTCATTGCATTATAAAAACTAAAGTTACATTGGTTTGGAATAACCAAGGAGTAAATATAAACAGATTTGTTGATTTTGGGTGAATTAATCCTCAAAAAAAAAAAAACTGCATCCAGACTGCTGAGGCTCAATTTTGCAACTGTCTCCAAATTCAGATCCGTTTAAGTGAGCAAAGGAATGATGATGAATTACATTTTTAAAGATTACAATAACAAGTTTATGGCAGTATAAAAATCAGTGTCAATAACAATAAAGTTTTTATCCTCAAACCCGCTCACCCTGAGTTTCCAGGTTTTCACACAGCTCAGACTTGGCTTCTCCGTTGGGCCGCAGGCTGGCCTTGGGGTTGAACTTGTTAGACATGGTGGCGGCAGTGACCACAGCTTTCAGGCTGCGAGTGCTGCGTTTGGTCACATTCTGCTCCGGATGGAAGAGCACCACATAGACTTTTGGCATGTAGAGCATCCCCAGAGACACAGACGCGCTCAGACTCACTGAGATGGTCAGTGTGGTTGTTTGTATGTACATCTATGAAACAAAATCACAGCACATTAAAATTATAAATCACTGAAAACAAAGCAATTACTACACACCATACTGGGTCGTAATTGGCCAATCACTGCTTTCTGTGGCCAAATATTTTAGTATAATGAAACCGTATATTTTGCTGTTGCCCTGGGCAACCAATACCCAGCAGCTTGCTAGTTCTATATCACGCCACAGTCTATTTCTTCCCACATAATCAAATAATTTTCACTGAAATGAATATTTTAAGTCCATTTATTTACTTATTTGGTAGGTAAGGAATAATGCAAGGGATAATACAGGTCATTATCACAAACTAAAGCCCTTCAGGATGACACAATAGCCTTCTGCTTCACAGCGGGGTCCTATTGGGGGTGTATTATGCAATAATGAAGACTTGTTCACATGACCTGGGACATTCGTCTTCACGAGGGCTTGCTGACATAATAAACCCCTGCTCTAACTGACACAGTCAATATGTCAAATCTCAAAAGAGAGTCATAACCTCGTGACTCAACATGCCCAAAGCACCAAACACCATCACCACATTCAAATATGCGTAATTCTCGACTACATAATATGCAAATGACTAGAATGTCAGAATACACAGAATTCATGATATAATTGGCAGATGACGTACAGCATTTGCTGAGATTATGAAATGTGTGAACCATTATAGTTAACTAAAACAAAAATTACATTAATTTTTTAAGCTAGTTGTCAAAGTAACATTTCTTATTTTCATTTAGTTTAAGTACTAAAATAACTAAAACTAAATAAAACTAATAGATAAAAGTTAATAAAAAATATATGGACATATTTAAAAAATAATAATAATGACAAAAACAAATGACAAAATACTAAAACTTTAACAGAAAATATAAAAATAAAATCTAATTCAAAATATAAAAAAAAAAACTATAACAGTATACATCAATAATACAGCATACCACTGATGCAACCAACTGACTCTTTGCTATCCCAATAGGCCTTGGGAGATGAAGGGTGGGATACAAGGAAACTGAGGAGTACTATAGGTAACGAGAAAGATGTTCCTTGGATTTAATTGTACTGTACTTGATTGTAGCGACAAGTAATTTTTTTGCCCACACTTCAAGTGAAAAAACTGCAAGATCAATGCTTGTGGAACTACATTTGTCATAATAGACTTTACATACTTATCACATAATGCTCAATGTTTTTCAACTTCTACAATTAATGCCATTTTGTCCATGTTTTATGTTTAATAGAGGGCTACAAAAGGAAAATGAATAGAAAAATAATAGTTTTAGAATTTGAAAAATTTTAAAACGTTATGTTGAGCAAATATTATGTGAAATATTTATTGAAAAATAAAGATTTATTTAATTCATAATACAAAAATGGTATTACATAAATAATAATATTATAAATCATATAAGTAATACAATTAATACAATTCTAATAAATTATTAATCATTAAATTTATATATGTATGTATATATATATATATATATATATATATATATACATATATAAATTTAATGATTAA
>NW_015646846.1:2957348-2973999 GCF_001515625.1 Sinocyclocheilus rhinocerous | reverse complement strand
CCAGTTTGGACATTTTCACTTAGGGGTGTGCTCACTTTTGTGGCCAGCGGTTTAGATATTAATGGCTGTGTGTTGAGTTATTTTGAGGGGACAGCAAATTTACACTGTTATACAAGCTGTACACTCACTACTTTACATTGTAGCAAAGTGTCATTTCTTCAGTGTTGTCACATGAAAAGATATAATAAAATATTTACAAAAATGTGAGGGGTGTACTCACTTCTGTGAGATACTGTATATATATATATGAAATAAATATAATAATTAAAACAGTTTTCATTCTCAGGTTTTTGGACTCCATCCACTGCACATGACCAGCATCTGTGAGAATGATTATTCGGCACGATGCCACAGAAAGTGAAACCAAGCGACTGATAAAACTGTTGTGTCATTTGTCTTGGCTAGTTAGCACAGAATCTCGGATTAACATGCAAGTGATTGCTATCATCGCTGGACACTTTGTCGCATCGTGCCCGTGTGGGACATGGTGTAAGGCATTTTTACCTAAACAATGAGATGGCATTCATGATTATTTTTAACCAACCACTTGGAGCGACTCTGTTTGTGATATGTTTTCAGTGCCATACAAACACAGACACACACACACACACACACACACACACACACCAGCACTAATGGCTCCAGCCACTCCATGGCACTGCTGAAAACCCCCTGCTGTTGCTTTAGAACGCTGCTGTGTGTTTTGGCTCTGGTGGACGTGACCTCGGATCTGGCTCCTCTGTGTGCTGTGATTAAGTGTGACTCACTGCTGTGATCTCCATACAGAGGGACTGACTGGAAAGCAGTCTCAGCACAAGTTGACAGGAAGGGTTAGGACCACATCAGCTGTGCTGGGGCTCTTCTCGAAGAAGACACAGATGGCTACCACCCAGGACTGGCCACTAGGCAATCCTAAAGAAGTGTGCCATTGAAATATATATGAAATACAGTGCAATATCTTTAAAAACAGGCCCTTATTAGTTAGTCACAGCACCAATATTTCAGTTGTCTCAACTAGGTTGTTTACATAATTAAATAAATACCACGTTCTGTCATGAAAGTCTAGATGGCGCAGACTGATGGGTCCTTAACGTAAACTGATGATATTCTTAGCATTAAACGACTTGTCACAAGCTGATTGGTTCATGTCACATACGCAGCCAATGAGCTTGTTGCTTTACATTTAAATGGCTGATTAGCATTCTCTTAAGCAATACTCACAGCATCATATCGGCTTATGTATTGGCAGTTGCAAGTTCCTGTACTTGCTTGCAGCAGCAGCAGAAATAATCTACAAATACAGCAATAACCAACAGCAGCAGCAGCGTAGCAGATCTATTCCGCCAAGACCAAATACATTAACATTGTCATATCCATTACCATGCCTAAAATCTTCAGAGAGTTCTCATGATAGAATTGCCATTACACAAAAGCCAAAAGTAGTGAATAAAACAATAGCTGAAAATATTTAGTTTGTATTAAGTTGAAAACATATTTTCCTACCCACTATTAGAGTCATATTAAGATGTATAAAGTCTTAATTTAATAATAAAAATCTTAACATTAATATTTACATATATTTAATATAAATATTTAAATATATAAATATTGGTAGAGGGGTCTCTGCATCCTCTAGGCTTGGAAGTATCTGGTTGGGTTCTGGCATGATGGCTATGTTAGATGAGGATTCTGGCGGTAGAGCGGGCGATGGGCTGAGCTCGAGGACGAGAGCAGGCACTGGGCTGAGCTCGGGGATGAGAGAGGGCACTAGGCTGAGCTTGCTGGATGTGAGCGGGCACTGGACTGTGCTCAGGGACTAGAGCCATCACTGGGCTGTGCTCGGGGGCTGGAGCCATCATAAGAGTTAATTCATAAGTACGAGCGGGCTCTGATGAAGATTCCGTACCCAGAATGGGCTCGATCCAGAACTCTGAGACTAGAACAGACTCATTACTGAATTCTGGGGCTGAAGCAGACCCGTGATGGAAGTAGAGGAAATGATCGGATTCTGGGGCTGGAGCTGACACTGGAGTGGACTTGGTGGGTTTGAGAGCGCAGGCCTTGGGATGCTTGCTGCTCACGCTGACATCAGCGGTGGATCCACCACGTTGGATGCTAGTCTTTTCCACCTCAAGATGGATCTGGTGGCAGGCCTGATGGCTGAAGACATTGGTGTATTGGCAGGAATTGCAAAGCGGCATTACGTCACAAAAATGTGGACTCAGAGGAAGACCACAAAGGTTTAGGGTGTGATTTGGGACAGGGCCATTGCAGGAATTCCTCCACGTAGGTTTCATTTGCCCTGGCCATCTTGCAAGATGGAACACAAGGTCTCTTCCACTGAGTCCATCAGGATTCAACTTTAGGTACGGTCTGGTCTATATAACAGAATAACAGTAATAACAGAAGAGGTTGACACGATGGGAATGCGAATAACACTGTCTTTATTTACAAGCAGTTCCAGACAGCTGAGATTCAAGTAGGTGAGTAGGTACTTCAAAGTATAACATGAAACTTAACTGAATATTAAAGAGCCCTTATGTTTTACAGGTACTGGCTGGCGTGGCTGAAGACTGGGGCTGAAGACATGCTGTACACAGGTAAGTCTCCAAGGTAGATGGAGTAGATGGTTAAGTCTGTCTGTTTGAAACAACGTTGGTAAGCAGTTCTTAAGCAAGGGTGATATAACAGTCCTATAGTAGTGACGAGACCAAACAATGAATGAGTGTTTGGTGCTTGCTTATATAGGGAAACTGATGAGGTTGATGGCAAACGTGTGAAGATTGAGCTGAGTGTGAGGGTGATGGCCAGGGAGGATTATGGGAAATGTGGTGCTTTGTGGTGACAGGCCTGGTGAAAGGAGATTGTGACAATAAAGTCTTCAAGTATTCCTCAGTTAATTAAATATTCCTTTCAAATACAGTCAGTAATAAAAAACAGAAATAAATTGAGTGTTTTTTTTGTCAATAATGCCATTTAATTAATTTTAATGACATAATAGACAGTGCTGGATTTATATGGCTGCATCTAAGATGAAAACTATTAAAAATTGTTTATGTAAACTGAAATAAAGCTGAAAGTAAATAAAAATATTATTAATATTAGAAACTTAAATTATGAAAAAAATCCTGCCTTGGCAAATAAATGAAATAAAATAAGTTTAATTTGAAGAACTAAAATTGCTAAAATTAAAACTGAAATAAAAAAAATAAATTAATGCTAAATAGGAAGATTTTAGAAAACAAAAGCAAAAATGACAATAAAATAAATAAATACAATAATAAAAAATAAAATTAAATAAAATATTTTTTAAAAATCGAATTCAAAACATTAATAAATAATACTAAAATAACACTGCATGGCTGATTCCACAAAATGTCACATGCCAGTTTACAACCACTTATAATAAACTGACTTTGTTAACATTTATACCTTGCCAAGATAATTTAACCAAGAAGTGCATTTGACCATTCATGCATACAGGGCTGATTACAGAGCATGCATGTACGTAGGCATGGAAAGTAGCCACCTGTCAGTCAGACAAGACTTGTTGCATTAGTTTTCATGTTTTAAATCAAACAGAATTAAATTTGACTTGGGCTAGAGAGCAATTACATAGCAATCAATAGAATACCCTAGCAAACACATAGAAACCAATCAGAACACCTTAGCAATAGCAAAGCAACACTCTGGCAACCACCCACAACACCCTACTACTGTCATGGAGAGTATAAGCACCACTCAAATTGTCTTCAGTAAAATACAGTTCTTTCAAAGCATAGTTGAGAGAGGACAGGAAATGATGGGATCAAGATATGTCGCTTGCCACAGCTCAATATGTCGGAGGTCTAACCACAAGGCCGTGGCTCAGACAAAAGCTATTGTTAAATACGGTCCCTGGCCACTTAAATAAAGTCAGCGGAGTCATACTTCCAAATTTAACCAGAAAATCTATTGCAGGGGTCCAACAAATCACCTGAAAGGAAAGCGAGTGGCCCATACATAGTGATTAAACCAGCCTGAAATGATTAGCTTTTGTCAATACGTCGAAAACTCTCACTAATTTTGCTGAACCTGAAGTTGCAATTACAGTCACAAATGAGGATTTAATGACGCACATGACACACGATTCATAGCGGTATCTCATCAATGCCTCCGCCTCAGGCTCTGTATGTGCAGATAACACACCTGCAATCTAATGAGGCTTGTGAGAAATACTGAGATGGGAACTAGACAGTGAATCAGGGTTAGTCCTCTGAGACTGTCTCTGTTGTCTCAACACATACAAAGTGTTCCACTTTTTTGCCCTCGAATTGAAACTACAAGTTAAAAAAAGGCTGCCGTTATTGCACTCCCACATATAAATGTACTTGATAAAACGTACACCGAACACCATCAACTTTAATAACACAACAACTGATTCTACCACTTCTTCACCTGCTGCTGCCAAATTATCTCTTGGGATAAAGAACAAAAAAATGAACTGCCATTTTTTAAGAAGGAAGTAGGTCTTACGTCAACATCAGAGGCTTTTTAAAGAGGTCATGAACTGAGAAATCAAACATTCCCTTGATCTTTTGACATATAAGAGGTTGTTGTACAAAAACATCCTGTAAGTTTCAGAACACAAAACTTTCTCGTTAGTCTAAAAACAGCTTATATTGAAGCCAATCTGCCAAAACGACATGTTGTGGAATGTGCCACTTTATGATGTAATAATGTGGTTAAACTCAACCTCCACAGAAGATGATCAACGCCTGCTTCTACATCCCTGCCTGTTTAGCCCCACCCACCGATTCGCACAAGTAGAAGCTAAATAATAACGAGAGGCAAACGCAGGTCTACGCAGAAACAACATGATAAAGATATCTTGGCTTTGAAGACAAGACGCTGTGCAGTGCCAAGTTGTGGAAAAACAGTTTGCATTACCGTCCTTCTGATCCCAACATTAAGAAAGTGGATGAAGTTTATTTTTAATGAAGATCCAGACCACGTCAGTAAGAACTTTGTCATTTGTCCACTTCATTTTACCCCCGATTCATTTACAAACAAGTGCTGACTATATTGGATCTGACAGTAATGTTGCACCACACAAAACAGGACAGAAAATAGCCTATTACTTCTAAATTATTATGTTTTTTGGCGTAAAAATCTTGATAACATTATAAGGGGACCTCAGAGAACAGCACAAAATAATAAAAAAAAGGCAGTTCATGACCGCTTTAATAGCAGCGCTATGGAAAACACCGTTCAAAGGGATGTGAATGTTCTTCATTCAAATTAACTATCCATTATGCACATTTAAAATCCTTGAATATGCTGCACACCAAAACAAACAATAGGTTTCAGTTTTACAATATCTTGTCCAATCAAAGCAAGGCTTGATGGAGTGAAAATTGGAATGTTCCACATGAAAACTTTGGACTTCACTGAAAGTTTGCATGGATCCAGGTTATCCCTGAATGTTGTAATGAATTAAATCTATATGCCATTTTGTTAAAGGAATAATTCACCCAATTTGCTGAAGATATACTCACCCTCACGCCATCCAAGATGTAGATTGCTAGTTTTCTACTTCATCAGAACAGATTTGGAGAAGTTAAAACATCTTAATGATGGATTTGTTTATTACAAACACACATATTTTCACTTCACAAGATGTAAATTGATGGACTGGAGTCGTGTGGATTACTTGTGGATTACTGCGATGCTTTTATCAGCTGCTTGGACTTTCATTCTGACGGCACTCATTCACTGCAGAAGATCCATTGCTGAGCAAGTGATGTAATGCTAAATCAACATCAGAGGCTTTTTAAAGAGGTCATGAACTGAGAAATCAAACATTCCCTTGATCTTTTGACATATAAGAGGTTGTTGTACAAAAACATCCTGTAAGTTTCAGAACACAAAACTTTCTCGTTAGTCTAAAAACAGCTTATATTGAAGCCAATCTGCCAAAACGACATGTTGTGGAATGTGCCACTTTATGATGTAATAATGTGGTTAAACTCAACCTCCACAGAAGATGATCAACGCCTGCTTCTACATCCCTGCCTGTTTAGCCCCGCCCACCGATTCGCACAAGTAGAAGCTAAATAATAACGAGAGGCAAACGCAGGTCTACGCAGAAACAACATGATAAAGATATCTTGGCTTTGAAGACAAGACGCTGTGCAGTGCCAAGTTGTGGAAAAACAGTTTGCATTACCGTCCTTCTGATCCCAACATTAAGAAAGTGGATGAAGTTTATTTTTAATGAAGATCCAGACCACGTCAGTAAGAACTTTGTCATTTGTCCACTTCATTTTACCCCCGATTCATTTACAAACAAGTGCTGACTATATTGGATCTGACAGTAATGTTGCACCACACAAAACAGGACAGAAAATAGCCTATTACTTCTAAATTATTATGTTTTTTGGCGTAAAAATCTTGATAACATTATAAGGGGACCTCAGAGAACAGCACAAAATAATAAAAAAAAGGCAGTTCATGACCGCTTTAATAGCAGCGCTATGGAAAACACCGTTCAAAGGGATGTGAATGTTCTTCATTCAAATTAACTATCCATTATGCACATTTAAAATCCTTGAATATGCTGCACACCAAAACAAACAATAGGTTTCAGTTTTACAATATCTTGTCCAATCAAAGCAAGGCTTGATGGAGTGAAAATTGGAATGTTCCACATGAAAACTTTGGACTTCACTGAAAGTTTGCACGGATCCAGGTTATCCCTGAATGTTGTAATGAATTAAATCTATATGCCATTTTGTTAAAGGAATAATTCACCCAATTTGCTGAAGATATACTCACCCTCACGCCATCCAAGATGTAGATTGCTAGTTTTCTACTTCATCAGAACAGATTTGGAGAAGTTAAAACATCTTAATGATGGATTTGTTTATTACAAACACACATATTTTCACTTCACAAGATGTAAATTGATGGACTGGAGTCGTGTGGATTACTTGTGGATTACTGCGATGCTTTTATCAGCTGCTTGGACTTTCATTCTGACGGCACTCATTCACTGCAGAAGATCCATTGCTGAGCAAGTGATGTAATGCTAAATTTCTCCAAATCTGTTTAGATAAAAAAAAAACACTTATCGCCATCTTGGATGGAGTAAATTTTCAGCAAATTTAAATTTTTTGTGAGCTATTCCTTTAAGAGGCTGTCTCTTATCCCATGTTAATGCCAAGAGATGACTAAGTAAACCATTTGTAGGTTGATTTACAGAAGGATGTAAACACTGTTGCTTGGTGATGCTTTCAAAATAATCCTCTGCTTGATTGAGTTGCCCATCTGATGAACCTCTAGCTCAACCAATCACATGAGTTTGGGAGCAGGACTACCTGTTTGACTGAGCCATGTTTCACAGTTTAGTAGAAAAAAAAGTACTTATGCTTATGCGTTGAGCTTTGGCCAGCAGCACAATATAAAGTAAATGTTTTATTATTCTTCACATCATTTCAATAGTACGATAAATTTCCCTTTATTTTATTTCATTGCAGAGTGTACCAGGCTTACGCTGTAAATACATGCATTAAATTCTATCTATGAGAAGCTATTTTTTTTATATTTCAGAAAAAATGCACTCATGCATCTGTCTTCACAAGGTGCTCATTTAACAAATGAATGGCAGACTGAAGGAGTTCAATAAGGGAAATGTCAAAGAAACTGACATTTAACAGAGGTCAGGGCCCCCCGCTACTACATCTGTCACATCGTTGACACACACCTGTATGAAAATAAGAGATGTTGACCTCACTCAGAAAGAGACAGTGATTACTCTGTCAGCAGCACAAAGGAGGAAAGCCCCTGCAAGTGAACCCTAATGACATGATGGCACTGTAATGATAGCTTCCAGTTTTGGAGGGCAGAGATGCATACAAATAGCAGTCCATGTACGGTGAAATGCTTGACTTAAGATATTATCAAGCGTCCTCAAAACCAACATGAGAGAGGTTGTGATAACATCTAGAATCAGAAAGAAGGGTTTGGAAGTTTTGCTTACAACGTTTCACTGCACAGTATGATCTGTAATATCAACTTGTACAGGGACATCAGCTGAAAACAATGCATCTTCATATAATCTGGCACATTTACATCAATGTGAAGTTTTGAATGTGAAAAATGTATGTTTATCGTCCCTGACAAATAAATAAATACAAAAATGTCATGCCCACATTATCTCCTGATAAGTTGTGCCAAAAACCTGCCATTTGTAGAGAGGAGGGTTTGAAATATATCATGGAGATATTATATATATGCATAGGTGAAAAGTCAAAGGAACAGCTTATTTTTATTTAATTTTGTTAATTAATTAATTAATTTGTAAAACACATTATTTTGGAAAAAATAAAAATTAATAGGACTCTTTATGTAAATATGTAAGTAATTATATTTATAATATTTATAATAAATACATATAATTATAAAGAATCAGCAAAAAACACATTGAATTAAATGTGAAATTTTAAAGCAGAAAGCCTGAAATAATATTTTCTTGTAAAACATACTCCAATAATATAATAAACCGTTTATAAGTTTCATTATTTCAATTAATTACACCTACTTTTGATTATTAACACGATTTAACCATTAAAACTGAAAATTTGAATGGACAAATTAAAACAGAAAGAAAAAAAATTCATGGAAAAATGAGAGTGTACACTTTTTGCCAGCACTTAATATATTAAGGATGAAAAAGCTGCTTAATTGCATTCATTTGATTGCTTTTTATCTATTATAATCCACACTTTAATTTTTAAGATGCAGAAAATGATTGTGCTTCTCTTTTTAACTAAACTGTTTTATTTTAGACAGACAGGTTTTTATCAATGGTCAGATTTTGGGCATGCATTCAAGTTTACTCAACAAAGCAATCAAAAATCCATCTGGATCCTTCTAAAATCCAGGAAGGAAGCATGCTAAAGCCCTTAGACCACAATGAGGCCTACCTGCCAGACTAGCTCATTTGAAAATCTTTTGGTTAAACCACAATAAGATGACCTCCCGATTAATCATTTGACAGGCTGATCAAATTCAGCAGGGACTAGACCAGCTGCCCACATTCAAATGCTCCAGAAAGCCTCCAAAGACATTCATTATTCACTTTGACATAAGATGACAAACAACTGATGGAGCCGGCATGCTGATGAGGTGTCTGGCAGAAATCGTGTGACAAGTGCACAGGCAGAGAGATAAGGTAAATCACAGGCTAGGAGGAAGTGAGGCATGTCATCTCTGACTGGCCAGGCTTTATTGTGCTTGCCAGCCTGGATGATTGTGAGGTGCTCTTGTTTTCATATGTTAATTCCCCTCTGAAAACACTGTTTGTTGTGCACACAGTGGTGGGATTTTGTCATATGATGCATGCTTTATTTTCTGTGCAAAACTAATTGCTAAAACTGTTTGGTCAGTCCTGTGATGTACAGAGCAGAATTAACATCAAGCCCTGATTATATACTGTAATTTTCTTTGGTAACTACATTACTTTATCATATTGTGTTGCATTTAAACAACATCACTTGTTGTTCTACTGCAACAAAAACAAAATAAACCAGCAAACTGTAATAAAATTTTTTTTACCGTTTAATTTATTCATGCTGCAGTGCATGGTGGGAAACTAAATGGCCAGTACAATACTGGAGTAGCCTCTAGATCAGGTCTGTAGTAGAGTATTTGCTCATTTGCTTTAAAATGTAAACCATAACATTACGATTTGAAAGGTCCAAAAACATTTAAGTAATTTCAACAGCACACCAAATTAATATCTTCTGACATAAAAGGATGCCATTCATTCAAGTGCTCAACGGAACCAGACACATTTTTAATTTCACAACTTCATTCCTTCATGCTTTTTTACTCATCATATAACTATCCAATCGTGAAAAGACTATTCCAAGATACAAATGAGACAGATTGCAATGCGATCACTCAAATGTTCACCACTAATTGCTAAATTGGTGAAAGACTGCTCATAGGAAATTGCACTGAAAAATTACTGTAAAAATGACTGTGAAAGGACGTCAGCTAGTTGGCCAAAAATACTGTAAATTCACATTAAAACCTTTTGGTGGTTGGGGGGTGGGGGGGGGGTTATAAAGAGCAGGGTTATAGTTACCGTTGTTATGATTTTCTCTGATCAGCAGAAATATAGTTATTTGTTTCTTAGGGATTGGTGTAGGCAGAACATAGTCTAAGGCAACATGCAATTACATAAGTCAGTACATACCATCTTATATCTGAATGAGTAATTCAAACAGCGGATAAAAAGGCACAGTGGGAAACTGAGTTTAAAGCAGTAATGGCTCCCTACCAACAAGTATAACAATACTCAAATTGCTGAAATTGCTTGTTCAAGGCTTTGCTAAGGGAGACACCAATTAAATAAAACTCAAATTGAAAAAGGAGAAAGCCCTTATCTTAAGCTTCAGAAACAGAAGGTCCCAGGTTTTCTAATTGAAATGAGTAATGCAGCCAATGCCAGGGTAGTTGCATATGTAATTCGGCCTCAAAATGAAGAGCCTTTTTGCTCGGTATTCTAAGTCAGTTGGTGCTTGTCAATTGATTACATCATCTACAAAAAGCTGATGCTCAATCTCCTTGCTATTTTCAAAGCCTCTTTTATCTTTGAGAGCACAGTGCTGGATGGGCAAAAAAGAGTGCCTTTGTTTTCCCAGCCGCACATGTCTTTTTCAATATTCGAAGGAAACCATGTGAGTTCTTCGCTGTAGCGCACCTCATGATTCTCACTTTCTCTTTGAAATAAATTGTTTTACCGCTCTGCTTGATGTGAAGCCCAAATGAACATAGTCAATTTGTTCCCGCTGGTCTGTATATTGCTGAAAATGGACCACGCTGAATGGCATGATTTGTCGGAAGCTGTGGCAGTAAATGCTGTCATTACTTTAAAACGTTTGATTTGCAAGGTCTTGAGGAATTGCGCTCACTCATCGGCTCTTACCTTTTCCGTTGACTGCGATGTCCCGAAGAAAATGGGGATGAAAGCGAGCCAGATGATGCAAGTGGTGTACATGGTGAAGCCGATGGGCTTGGCCTCGTTGAAGGTCTCGGGGACCCCACGCGTCTTGATGGCGTACACCGTGCACGTCACCATCAGCAACATGCTGTATCCCAGGAGGCAGATGAGCGACAAGTCTGATATGTCACACTTTAGGACTCCACACGCCATCTCGGGATCTGCCGTGCGCTGGTCCTCATAGTCAATGAGAGCTTGGGAAGGGTCCACTGCGAACCAGATGCACACCCCTAGGAGCTGAACGGAAATCAAGCTGAAGGTAATTACCAACTGCGAAGCCGGACTGATAAAGCGTGGCGCGCTCACTGTCATTTTTCCCTGCTCGAAAATCCGATAAATCCGATTGGTTTTGGTGAGCAGCGCCGCATAGCTGATGCTCATTCCGAGCCCGAGGAAAATTCGCCTCAGTGAACAGATCCCTACATCTGGGGTCGAGATCATCAGGAAGGTGGTGGCGTAACACAAAAAGATTCCCGTAAGCAGGACGTAGCTGAGCTCACGTCCGGATGCCTTAACAATCGGCGTGTCATTGTACCGAATGAAGGTGACCACAACAAAAAGAGTGGCCATGATGCCGAGAATAGCGATGAGGACCGGTATGACTGCCCAGGGTGAGCTCCACTCCAGCTTCACAATCGGAATGGGCTGGCAGCCTGTGTGATTCTTGTTAGGTCTTAAATCAAAGCGGCACATCTTGCAGGTGTAGAGGTCGTGCTGATACTGGTAACCATCGCAGCGCTCGCAGTGCCAGCAGCAGGAAATGCCCTTAACGATCTTCTTACGCCATCCAGGTTTGCAGGGCTGACTGCAGATGGAAGTCGGCACCTGCTTCCCTCCACCTGGCCACTGCATCGCCCGCATCTGAATCGCAAAAACAAACAGTATTTACCATTTATCTCGGCTAAAGATGAAACAATGTTTAACATCTCAAATGAGTGTTTTCATTTCCTCATCCATTGACTCATTAAATTAAATCTTGGGTATCTCAAAGGAGCAATTTTAAGCAGTTTTCCTCAAGGCTATACTTCAATCCATTTTCATAAGCGATGTGTGCGTCAAGTTCACCAAAAAGTGAAAACTCTGTCATTGTTTGCTCACTCTCACATCGCTCCAAACCCATATGCTGCTTGTTTTTCTGTGGAACACTAGAGAAGGTTTTTTTTTTTTTTTTGATAAATTATTGTGCAGCTCTTGTTATAAAATAAAAAATAAAAAAAAGTGATCAGAAACTGTAAAGCTCCAAAAAAAAAAGTGGTCTATTTGACTTATGTGCAATAATCTAAAGAAATATGCTTGAGGAAAAGATCAAAATTAAGTTTTTATTATACTAATAATACTAGTACTAACATCACATATGGTAAATCGTTACTGGTTCTCACTTGTGTACAATGTGACATGCTAGTTTTAAATTCTGGCCTCGAACTTCAGATTATAATGACATTAATTTTGGTCTGTCACACAAAGCAATTCAGAAGACTTACAATTCACACACACACACACACACACACACTTTTATAGTGCATTTTTTTAATTTTGGAGCTTTAAAGATATAGTCACTGTTTACTGTTGTTGGGAATAACGTATAAAGATTATTTGACTATTATTTTTGTGTTGGACAAAAATAATAACAAAATACAGGTTTGGAATGGTATGAAGGTGAATAAACAAGACACAATTTTTTTTCCTTTCTTTTTTTTGTGATCCCAAATATACTTACATTTAGGTAAAGTTGGTCAGTCCAGTGGCCGATGGTCTTGTATTCTGCTGTTTTGTTCTTAATCTGGTACTGGTAGATATCGTAACGGCCTGGGGCATCTCCATTCTCATTGAACTGCACCGGATTGCCAGCAATGCCTGAAGATGTGAGCAGAGAAATCTGATTAAAGGATGCAAAAAGTGTTACACCATATAGCTTCACAGTAATGAGCAACCGCTCATGCACGGACATATCCAGGTCAGCATCCAAAATCTGTGAACGAAAGTCACCTAAGATTGATGGTGAACTGGAAACTGCAATATGTTATGCTGGACTAAATGTGCTAGCAGTAAATTTAATAGAAATTTTGCTAAATGTATTGCTTTAGAGGTTACCTAATGCTATATCTACGCTATAGTAAATAAAAATGAGCTTTTCAAAACCACTTATTTGTAATATAACTATAAGCATTGTATCTAAAGGAGAAAAAAGAACCTCATTTAAACCTGAAAAACCTAAAACCTAAAAAAAAACTGCATTACCACTGCTTAGTATAAAATGCATGGGCATATATATATAGCTCCGTACAAACAAGTCGGAATTCCCTTTGCAGATATCTAACCTCGAGTACACTGAGTGCAATTTCTATTTTGCGAGAGCAATAGCTTATGGAAGGAGGCAGGCGAAGTGGACAGGATAACAATGGTGCTGCATCCCATGATGTATTTTAGATTAGGTGCCTTATTCTGTGGAAAACCTTGCTGTCTCAGGCTTTAAAATTTTGGTTAAGCTATCTGTATTCCAAGCATCTGACTGTGTCCAACTTAATTCCCTGGACCCTGCACAACCGAGTCTACCCAAACAATAGCACAAGAAATTGTGTTTTCACTACTTGTGTTTGGGTTATAACTATTCTGAGGCACAATCCACATGAAATTCTCACTGAATTCTACGGGTGATTATCAGCAATAGTGGATTTCTGTTGATGAATATCCATTCTTCTTTGTGCAGGCTTGGAAGCTGCGAGAGGTTTATTTCAAACTCTGATGAGTCAACCGCTCTGGATTAAGGAATTAAGATTTTTTTTACAGACATGCTTAGTGGCGGTGCAGTTTACCATATAATGCAGACAGATGTAAAGGATTATGAGAATTTTATAAGGACAAAATATTCATCAAATCAAGAGGGTGCACATATGAAGTGATTGAGATTCCCCAAGTAAGCACTCAGTTACTGACTCACTCAGGCATATGACCTTACCATACAGTGTGAATGTATTATCAGCGGAGCTCAAACTTGAGCCTAAATTAGGGATGCACCGATACCACTTTTTCCAGTACTCGCCCGATACGATACTTTTATTTTTGGTACTTGCCGATACCGAGTACCGATACCAATATTTTCATTGCATTTGTAAATTTTTTAAATATTGGGTACAGAAACCAAAAGAGTATGTATAATGTTAGTTGGTTAACTTCATTTGAACTATAGTGTCCTATACCCACTAGTAAAAAAATATAAAAAATTATATCTGGTCTCTGAATAATTTTTGGTTTGACTGTATATCCTTCTGTTATTTTCACACTTAATTATGCCCATTAAAATGTATTTTACAAGTTTTTGTTACTTTCACTGTTAATTTTTTTTCTCTCTACATCATCTTTAATTTAATAGCATTAGAGCTGCTCCGGCTTAGTACTGTAATCACGCGATTTGCTGTAAAAATGCAGGGAACCACTCGCTATAAATCTCCTAACTGTGATATTTTCATAAATAGAAGTCGCGTTTTTTTCACCTGAAACGTGCAGCGATTTATTTTCCAAAGCCACTCATATAATGCAGACACACGCTCACATCAGCTATACAGGCATTAATACTGAATGTTTTATATTCATTGCATACATATACTTCGTAGACATCTTTAATCTCTAATAACTCCATTCTGCTGCCTGTTGTCGGTGTTTCTTTGTCTGAATATGGCACTTATCACATGCTGTGTGGTATCGGCGTTTGGTATCGGGGCATTTTAACGAGTATCACCAGTATTGGTATCGGTGCATCCCTAGCCTAAATACTAAATGTCAGTGCACGACTTGTCCTACACATTTGTGCTATGGACATGAGTGATGGCTCAAATATTGTGGAGTGTTGAGGAGCAGTGTGCTATTATGTTTCTAATCACACAAATCAAAGATTTTCACCTCAAAAACAATAAATCAGGTGTCAAAAATCCCAAAGACTTAGACTGAATGTGGGACTTAAGTCACACTTATTGACTGGGTGGGCTATTTTCCCTTGAGCTAGTAAGAAATCACCCCAAACACCTTAGGAACCACCTAGTAACCAACCAACAGTACAGTACAGTACAGTACATAGCAATGCCCTAGCAACCGCCTCAAACACCCCAGCAACAGCATGTTGCTAAAACATTCATAAAGTTCAGATGTCTGACCAATTCGTTTCTCGTTCACATCAGATTTGAATTTCTTATTGATTTAAGCAAATTGCATGTGTTTTGCCACATGCGTGCAAAAGAGTAAGTACAACTGTCTACGGTTTGCACATTGTTGATCAAAACTGATGAGTTGATTTTCAGTGAAATTGTCAACCTCTTTACAATTTCGAAACATTCTTTCATCGTGTGAGCCATTACATGCAAAATGATCCATTCAGTTATCACAAATTGTCAGACATGCGTGTATATTCCATAAATATCAGACAGGGAATTTTTTTTGTAATGTCTGCGAATGTTGGCGTATGGCTTGCCATTGGATTGCAAAAAGTTGGAAACTTTTCTGTAAATTTCCGGAAATGTAACAGATTTTTTCAGCCCCTTTGCAACCCTACTTGGCATTTTAATGAAAAAGGAATCACAATCTTGCCCTGTCAATCAGGTTTAGAAGCATTTATATGGAGCTTGTCCATCACTACCATTTTTAAACAAGGAGGAACATCACAACATTAAACTGCAGCAGCTACTGCAGTACTGTACAGTATAAATACATTTGTATTTGTATAGTACATTTATCTGTAGAAATGTGTTACATGTAAACTGAAAATTCACAGTTGCTTGTTGTGGAAGAGCAATAGAAAGATATGTAAGAATGTGTGGTGGTGTAAGGGGAAGACAATAGAGTGTGCAAAAATGAATAAGCAATGGTGAATTTTCAGTTTACATGAACATGAACACATTTCTACAAAAATGTATGTACAGTATATGTGTACTACAGTATTGACATTTTCCAGTATATTTTTATAAATTGTTGAAATATGTATCTAAAATGCTCAGTGTGATAACACAGACAAAAACTGACATTCTTGTATAGTATAGAAATAGGTGTCAACAATTTTTTTTGCATATATCAAATATGAAATGAAATTGCATATAACAAAATTAAATGAGCATATTACACTAAATTAAATTAAATGAAATTTGAATATAACAAATTTTTCCATGGTGAAAAAAACCATCTAAACATTTTTTCCAGTGTAGCTTACATGATGACAAAAACACTTTTTATTTTGGTGGCATTGGCCAATTCACTGGCAAAATATCTAGGTTGTGAAGCATGAATTAAAGGGGTCATATGACGTTGCTAAAACAGAACATTATTTTGTGTATTTGGTGTAATGAAATGTGTTTATGCGATTTAAGGTTAAAAAAACACATTATTTTCCACATACTGTATATTATTGTTTCTCCTCTATGCCCCGCCTTTCTAAAACGCATCGATTTTTACAAAGCTCATCGTTCTGAAAAGCGAGGTGTGCTCTGATTGGCCAGCTATCTAGTGCGTTGTGACTGGCTGAATTTCTCAAGCGTGTGACGGAAATGTTACGCCCCTCACCATACTGTGATGCCGTGTCCGGCCGGAGCGACGAGACATAAACATTAAAACCCATTA
>NW_015646846.1:2945146-2948890 GCF_001515625.1 Sinocyclocheilus rhinocerous | reverse complement strand
ACGGAAATGTTACGCCCCTTACCATACTGTGATGCCGTGTCCCGGCGCGATGAGACAAAACCACTAAAACTGTGGTCAGCATGCATGCCGAAGGGGAAACAGGGGAACTGAATTCACTAAAGGAAAACTTGAAATCGCATCATATGACCCCTTTAAATGTTTTGATATGAGATACTACATTTTGCAGGCCAACAATAGAGTTCTGATGTTCCAGGAAACAGTTGTGACAATTGCACTTACAGTTTAGAGAATGTTAAATGTTCCGAAAAATATGCCAAAGCTATTAAGAAAAACTGTAAAAATCTAGTTACTAAACATGATATAGACAAAGCAAAACTTGCAGAAATCGGTGTTATGACTTTTGTTTATTATTCAGTATAGGGTTCTGACTGTACCAGGAAGATGCCACTACACAGTCCCCAGACATATATCCTTATTAGAGCCAAAAGTGTACTCCATAGCATCAAAGGGTTGAGAGTTTTCTTCTGAGATTCATTTGATGAGACATTGTGCAGCACTTCAAACAATGGGATCAGGGAGAAACACAGGTAGACTTCCACCTCCAGAGACAGAGCTTACCACAAGGCCAAGAGATCCTTCTCCAACCATAATATTCAGCAGAGAAGACACATGGTCACTGCCAGCATCACAATGAGTCTGTGTCCTAAAGACTACTGAAAATTGTACTGATAAAACGATAAAATAATAGAACGATCGATAGAATGATAGAACAAATGAAAGATCGAATGATAGATAGATAGATAGATAGATAGATAGATAAATAGAAAGTGATGGCTACATGGACAGCAAAGTGATGGGCCGACTCGTTCAATCTCAGGCTATTCAAGTCTATAATTAACCTCACTCAAAGTCACGTGGAAAGGGGAGGATGGGGATATGTGTAGAAAAGTAGCACTGAAAACGTGCAATGCGGAGTTACGGACAGTTTTGAAACAGCTTTGGCTACATACAGCAGGTCTCAAATCTTGCAAAGCTGTCTTTCCCATCAGGCTCATAGTTATATAGCAGTAAATCGCTGCCAGACACTGGATCTCAGCTCATCTGCTGCGAATGTCTGCCATGGCCACTTCTGAACTGGCAGGAGAAGTGTTGCAAACTGATTGCATTCTGAACACAATTATAATGATCAACATATCTGTTCATTAACAGGAATAAACATGAAGATGACACTGAGTAATACAAAAGCTGTTGTTTTTCTGTAAACAGGGTTATAGGTGTAAGATTAAACTCACCAGGCCAGTATGTAATGAGGCAAGAGTCTAAGACTTGGATGTAAAAAGTGCTTGTAGAGTGTCTTTCAACTTGAGAATAACATTAGCATAATATTGAAGGAGTCATGAACTGAAAAATCTAATTGCCTTTGATCTTTTGACATTTCTCGTTAGTTTAAAAACAGCTTTTATTGAAACCAAGCTCAGAAAACGACTCGTTTTGGAATTTGCCACTTTATGACATAATAGTGTGGCTAAGCACCACCTCCGCAGGAAAAGATCAACGCCTGCTTCTACAACACTAGAGAGACGCAAACACAGGATTACTCCATCAACAGAACCATACAGATGACATTACAAGATTACAAGACACTGTGTACTGTAAGTTGTAAAAAATAGTCTTTGAATTGCCTTCCTTGTGATCCTAACATGTCTACATCGGACGCGAGCGCTGTTGCATCATGCCGCAAATCCATTTCTCTTTCAGGTCAGAAGCGGTGCGAATGCTTGTATGTCAGAAATAGAGCGGGACATCAGTTTACTGTCGGAGATTTGTTGTGTCAATCCGTGCCGAATCCAGTGTAGACAGAATCACCGATTATAATGGGTTTTGTTGTCGATAGTTGCATTGCGCCACTCACGTCCAGTGTAAACACAGGGTAAAATTAGCAAAGAGCTCCAGATCGCGTCAATGAAACACTGTTTGTTTGCTTTACTTTGCAACAGATTAATTTTTAAACAAGAAAGTATGATGCAGGCTGAAAGTAAATGATGGTGCTGCGCTGAATCTGACTAGTGTGGATCCAACAGTAATGCCGCAACACATAAGTGTGAATAAACATGCTTTTACCACTATTGCATTGTCTGTTCTAGACCATTTGATATATACTGAGTGTTTATAGGTTTTTAACCCAAATGACCCATTAATAATTAATAATTACACACACATTAAAAAAACAAAAACAATGCATGCTTGGTGGTTCAAAAAGTCAGACCTTTGCTTCATTTATACATGGACAGAATAAGCAACAATAGATTCCGAAGCTAAAGTAACAGGCAAACCTTACCAAACAATACCAAGCCATGAAGCCACCGATTACCGGCTCAGTTCGATCACTGAGTACAATTCATTAAAACACCAGTTCTTAACTGGTTCCCAAAGGACTCCTCAATCAAGTGTTTATGTTCTGAACTAGCATTCAACTACAGCAGTAATTGACAGGCACTTAAAGGGGTCATATGATGCTTTTTTAAAGATCATTATGCGGTTACTGACACCATGCCTTCTTTCTTTGCGTGCACATTTGCGGCGGGATTATGCAAATATTTCCACATAGTGGGGTAGATATGTGGGGGCGTGTTAGAATGAGCCGTTTTAGGGGGGCGTGGCAGAGTCTTAACTTTGATAAAGAATATCTCTTTGGTTTTGAGACTTTAGTCTTTGCAACTTCAGGGATCTTATCTATGCACAATCAGCTTGTAACACTCCAAAGAGAAAGGAAAACTTGAAATCGCATCATATGACCCCTTTAATTAATTCAATTAGATCTGCACATTTTCCACCAGATAAATCATGGCCTATACCAAAGCAGACGTTATTGACACAGTAAAGCTCAGTAGACAATCATTCAATCAAATGCACTAATGATCGAAGGGCACTTGGACAGAGAACCATGTGACAGATCGATTTGCATAACAGTTGACCCAGTTGGGGGGAAAAAAAAGTTTATGACCCTGAAGTCATATTCTATTAGCCGGTAACACTTCAGAACAGTAGGCCACATCATCATGGTCCTCTGAGTAAATGTTAATACTCAGTAAATTAATTAGTCATACTGCCATTGATAGTCCAGGAAGAAACATGTCCAAAGGGTGTTGTGAGCCCACTGCAAACTGCTTTAATTAACACATACATGGCTCAGGAGGAACCTTGGCTTGGGCATGCTAAGCACATATCAACATAATTTTCTGGGGAGCAGTCTGTTGTTCCTCAGGGCTTCTGTTGTTTCTCACAACTCTAATCCATTCCAGCAGCTAATCTTTGTTAAACCATTTGTTGAAAATTTACGGCCAGGGTGGGGCTTTAGTAAAAGGATTTTGGACAACTTTCAAAAAAATGTATCCTGTGAGAGAGCTGTTTTAAAATTGTTATGCCGCAATAAAGAAACTTAAATTCACCATCAGAGGCTAGTTATGCAAAAATCCCTTTTCTTAAGCACCCATAAACAGATGTTTGCTCTGTGCTGGTAGGTCTGTCAAAAGACAAATAGAAGAGTGGTAATGCAGAACACTCTAAAAAATCCTGGGTTATTTTTTAACCCAAATGCTGGGTTGAGCCTTTTGGGTAATTTTTTTGGGTTATTTTTTCAGTGTTTGGGTAGTTTTTGTGTTACCCAGCTCCTGGGTCAAATGTAACAACCCAGTGTTTGGGTTGTTTTGCAGCTCCTGGGTCAGACATAACCCAATGTTTGGGTAGTTTTTGTGTTACTCAGATCCTGGGTCAGACGTAACC
>NW_015646846.1:2943125-2945103 GCF_001515625.1 Sinocyclocheilus rhinocerous | reverse complement strand
TCCTCAGAGCTGTTTATTGTTTGTTTATTGGCAGGTTATGGAGTCACAGCATGTTTCGGCTAGAGTGAAACGCTGGGCGGCGGTCCGTTAGCAGTTCCCCGCCAAACACGACTCCAGCTCGGGCACGAGAACCAGTGCCGTTACGGTGGAAACAGAATAACGGAGACTGGTCGATCACACGTGAATGACTTCTGTTTGATGTTGAATTTTTCTTCTAATGTTTGTTAAACGAGTTTAAATATAGGCAATATGTATAGCCTATTAAAAAAAAATTAATAAACCCATTAGCTGGGTTAAATCAACCCATTATGCTTGGTTAAATAAGCAACCCAAGATGGGTTCTGTCCTATATTTACCCAGCACTTGGGTTAATAACAACCCAAATTGGGTTGTTTTTAACCCAGTGTTTTTTAGAGTGAAGGTAAACCGCTTACCTGCTATCTTGATATTGCGGATGTACTTTAGCAGGAGGGTTCCATCAACTGGGTCCATTTTGGAACAGAGTCCCACCTTGCCAGGGCAGAGGTCTTTGTGCATGTTGTGGAGGGCGTGCGCCATTGCGTACACTGCATCAATCACGAACATCACCTTTCCTTCTTGCTCGTAGGACGAGTCTTTTCCAATCCTCTCTTGATCTGACAGACAAAAGAAAAAGTTTGCATCAACATCGACTGAAGTGTCACTTCTTCATTTTCACACTTACACCAGGAGAGCAATGGAAGAGACTGATGTTGCACAGCTTGATGCTTTCCACACTGAATGTGTCAAAGTTCCTTGCCACCTCAGAGTCTTCACTAATAATCAACCAATCAGCTGTGAGCTCGAGGCAACACTTTGGGAGAATTTTTGAATTTAATAAAATAATAAAAGAAATAAAACATAAAATAATAAAATGTTTTGAAATTGTCTTTACTTGGGGCTTTTCTCATCTAAAATAAAAGAAAAATAGCCAGAGGAACACACTTGTCATTTACCAACTAAGAAGACTTTTCAAAATATAATAATTTAGAGCGTGTTGTTTCTTTAACAAGCGCTGTGCACAGTGGTGTTACAGTTTTATCAAGGGTGATGCACTTTATACAAAAATGTAATCAATTTAATTTTATACACAAATTTATTCAGCTTGCCAGTAACAACACCACATGTTGTTCAGAATGCATTAAGGAAATATTTTGTTTCAGTTGCATGAAAGTAGAGTAAAGTAGACTTTAAGGATGTTCCTACATAAATTAATCACATGGCTAAGAACACACAGGCTTAGTCCACAAAAAAGCAACTTCCTGAGCAATGACTAAACCTGGCTTTTAAACACACAGGATGTAATTCTGCCAAAAAGTATTGCAAATTTTCATCAAGGTTCTCGATGAGATCAAAGATGACGCCGATGATGATGGTGGCCTCCGTGGCGTGCTCTGCAGTTGTTTTTGTTAGTTTGTCCTGTCTTTAGTTATATCCCTGCAATCAGTTTCACCAGAGACGAATTGCTGGACATTCGGCACTACACATCACCCGATATATTACCGGTTTTCGACTATTCTGATGTTTTGCTGGATATAGTAGTTGGCGGAGCAGCTGCGCTGATCAAACGCTTCAGGACGCGCAGACGGGGGAAGAGAGCCGGCGCGCTCGTGAAGCTCAGGCAGCGCGGATTTTGAACGCCATTGCCTAGCATCCATCTAGCAAACCTCCGCTCTCTACCCAACAAAACGGACGAACTCCTTCTGCTCTCCCGGACAAATAAGGATTTCTCACACTCTGCTGCTCTGTGTTTCACGGAAACCTGGCTGAATGACGCCCTACTGGACAACGCGTTAAATCTGCAGAGTTTCCAGCTGTTCAGAGCGGACCGCGACGCAGAATCAACGGGGAAATCGCGCAGCGGCGGGACATGCTTTTACATCAATGACAGGTTGTGTACAGATGTAACTGTGTTAAAGAAGATGTGCTGTTCAGATCTAGAAGTGCTCTTCATTAACTG
>NW_015646846.1:2940775-2943096 GCF_001515625.1 Sinocyclocheilus rhinocerous | reverse complement strand
TATATCAGTTTCTGTGAAGATATGTGCATTCCTACCAGGACTCATCTAACTTACAACAATGACAAACCATGGTTCACTGCAGAACTCAGACAGCTCCGTCAGGCCAAAGAAGATGCTTACAGGAAGGGGGACAATGTCTTGTATAAACAGGCCAAATACACACTGGAAAAGGAGATCAGACATGCAAAGAGGAATTATTCTGAAAAACTAAGGACTCTTAGTTAAACTAACCAGTTAAGTTCACTTCCAGCGACTCTGCATCAGTGTGGAAAAGTCTAAAAGAAATCAACTACTTATCTGTGTTTTTGTTCTGTCGCTGTCATTCTGTTGCACTGCAGAAGCTTCTGTCATGAAAACAAATTCCTCGTATGTGAAAACATTCCTGACAATAAAGCTCATTCTGATTCTGATTCTGATTCTATCATCTTATCATATAGATAATGGATACATATAGAATTGTGTTAAGACTTCTAATCTGAGTTGTAAAACCATTCTGGGGTGTAAGGATGGTCTGAAAAGGGCACATTATAAATCTCATCAAGCTCTCTTCACAAGTATGACACAGTTTTAAATGTCTAGTTGCGACGGATATTCATTTGAGATACTATTAGAAAGTGTAAAGAAGCATCATCCTGGCATTTTTGTCATAAATGTTTTAGTATTAGGCCTAAAACATTGTTGTGCCAACTATGATTTAATTAAAAAAATTATATTCAGGCACAGCTTTGGTCATGAATAGTAATTATGTTATGTGAGTCGCTGAAAGGCAAGTTATTTATGTAATATATATTCTTATGTAATAGCAATTCATAAACCAAGTTAAAAGATAAAAATAGAATAAATTAATTAATTAATAAAATAATTTATATCAATAAAACGTTTATCAATCACCTTATTTTTTAAATAAATATTCATATAACCATTTAATTAATATGCATACTTAAAAACTTAAATGTATACTTAAAAATAATTGATTGGCATCCCTAAAAATAAAATAAAATAAAATAATTTAAAATATATTAAAAATAATCAAATATCTACAATGTGCCACAAGTTGCCATCTCACATGTTCAGATATCCAAGTCCCATATCTTGCTCTTCATGCCACGGATAAATGAAAGAGGTCTGGTAACACACGAGGGTGGAATAATAGACAGAGAGACAGCAAGCAAGATTAATTATCTCTCAGCGCTCATATAATCATGCCAGACAGCTGTATATTCATTAGAGCTGGAGTTGCTCAGCTTGGGTTTTTTTGTAAGGTCTTAATTGCAAAGGGGCTGTTTCAATTATGACCCTGCCAGAACAAACCGGGGAGATAGCTGTCAGATGTCAGGTTGGCAGATTGCAGGGTACACTCTTCAGAATAAAGCCTGTGCCATTGTCATGTTACTGCCAGCATTTACAGTACATTTATAGTATTTCAAACAAAACAATTGCACAAACCAAAAGAGCAATCATTACTCTATACAATAGGATGCCTTTCAGGATAATGTCGTTTAGTGCAGTATTATAACTTTGCTTTTTCTCTTTTACTCAATACTCTTTTCTGGTTTGTCCAAGAGAAACCCATCCATACCCATACATCTGCAAACCATTTTTATCTAAACAAAGCCACTGATTATTATTATTTTTTCTAAAAGCTGCTGTTAGTAAAGAAATGTCTGTCCTATTCTTCTCGGGTTTCTAGTCACCAGCACTTCAGCTTTGCCTTAAACAGAAAGCCAAAAGCAATTTAACATCCTCGACAGTCCCTTGCATCTTGAAAACCCTAAATTAAAGAGGCAGGTTATGCTTGCATAATTGTTCACCACAAGCATAACTATTGGTGGTGGTGGTGGGGGGGATTAAAAAAAATCCATTGTGAATCTCTGGCGCTGGGGGAGGATGGCCAGCCCACATGCTTCTTAATGCTCTGCATACACGCAAACACACACACAAACGCATTAGCACTCTCACTGGCAGATGAACACACACATACAGGCTGTTTGTCCTCTATGTGCACACAAAAGTGTACAGATGCAACATAGTCACAAACTCCTCATCAAATAGTATGAAAGCTTCCATAAATGATGATGTTCAACTAGTTTACATTATGTGATTCGAACACTGAGTAAAAACACTGAAACTAAAATGAATAAATAAATGCAGAACATACATCATATATATATATATATATATATATATTATCGTATGAGGAATTTTCTGACCAAATATTGATTCATTCAATTGAATTATTCTGCATACTTAAAAAAAAAAAAAAATATTGGCAGGGCAAAGCAGAAAACAACAAACAAAAAAACAAAAAAAAAAGAATATAT
>NW_015646846.1:2939951-2940748 GCF_001515625.1 Sinocyclocheilus rhinocerous | reverse complement strand
ATATATTCATATAAATCATATGGGGCATTTTCTTACCAAATATTGGCATATCTGATTTATTCAGTTCAATTAAATTCAATTATTCTGCATAGGTTCTGCATTCTGCATATTCTGCAAAAATCATTGATTGGCAAAACAAACAAAACAAAAATATATAATAAAAAAGTTAAATAATTTAAAATAAAAAGTATACATTTTGATTTTATCTTCATATGGGACATTTCCTCACCAAATATTGGCATATCTGATAATTCAATTCAATTCAGTTATTCTGCAATATTCAATTATGTGACATAATGAATTGACAAAACAAAAACCAAACAAACAAAGAAAATCACAAATAAACAAAGTAAATAAATTTTGATTTTATCTTCATGTGGCATTTTCTCACCAAATATAAACCTATCTAATTGATTCAGTTCATTTATTCTACTTATATGCATACATGTCAGAACATACATCATATATATATATATATATATATATATTATCGTATGAGGAATTTTCTGACCAAATATTGATTCATTCAATTGAATTATTCTGCATACTTAAAAAAAAATATATATATTGGCAGGGCAAAGCAGAAAACAACAAACAAACAAACAAATAATAAATAAAGTATATATTTTGATTTTATTTTTATATGGGCATTTTCTCACCAAATAGTGATCTGATAATTCAATTTAATTATTTTGCATACATAAACATAATTGATTAACAAAACAAAATGAATAGAGTGCGATAATAAAAAATGTATATACAGTATATATATGTATATACAGTATATATATATATAT
>NW_015646846.1:2912584-2937608 GCF_001515625.1 Sinocyclocheilus rhinocerous | reverse complement strand
ATATATTCATATAAATCATATGGGGCATTTTCTTACCAAATATTGGCATATCTGATTTATTCAGTTCAATTAAATTCAATTATTCTGCATAGGTTCTGCATTCTGCATATTCTGCAAAAATCATTGATTGGCAAAACAAACAAAACAAAAATATATAATAAAAAAGTTAAATAATTTAAAATAAAAAGTATACATTTTGATTTTATCTTCATATGGGACATTTTCTCACCAAATATTGGCATATCTGATAATTCAATTCAATTCAGTTATTCTGCAATATTCAATTATGTGACATAATGAATTGACAAAACAAAAACCAAACAAACAAAGAAAATCACAAATAAACAAAGTAAATAAATTTTGATTTTATCTTCATGTGGCATTTTCTCACCAAATATAAACCTATCTAATTGATTCAGTTCATTTATTCTACTTATATGCATACATGTAAAAATAATTGATTGACAACAAAACAAAACACCTGGCCTGTGCATGCAAAATCCTACAAATCCGAAACATCTTCATTTGAATTTTCTCATCAAATATTGACATAGTGTATCTATATCATACTGTATTGAACTGACTCAATTAAAATCTGCATGTATGTGCATATGTAAACATAATTGATTGAAAACAAAACAAAAAACAAAACACCTGTCCTCCAGATCCGACACAGTTACAAGCACAAACTCCTCATCCTTACATTCTAAGCACATCCACGTTCCCTATACCATTGGGCCCTGCACCGTTTGAGGAATCCTTTCCAATTAAGGGAGGCATCTCAGAGAGTTTGTTGGGGGCTGAAATGTGGCAGAGACGGGGGCCGTGACAGAGTAGCACGCTCGTAACCTGCAGTACCTCACGCTGCTCCGGGGCTTTAAAGACACTTGCTGTCCTGCTCCGAGGGCTCTGATCTCACTGGGAATAATGGCTCTGACTCCCCCCATTTGCCAGAAAAACCTCCAGAGCCTTTTGTCTCACTTAAGTCTCTTGTTTGTGGTTTCGGACGAGTGATTCTCTTCTCAAAGGGGTTTGTGGAAACTCTGCTGTACCCTTAACCTCAACAACGGTAAAAAAAAAAATCTTGATACAAAGTGCTTTTGATTCAGACACAATGTGAGCGGTCTATAGAAATGGCTGGGGTGTGCGTGCTACTCAAGGAGTGCCAGTCTCTGAATGCACTTACTGTATAAAAGCAATCCATTCACTTTCTGCAAATGAATTAAAATATTCAGCATAGAGATAGCTGCTATAATTGATTTAAAGGACAGAATGACTGCTTTAAATGTTGCATACATTAGTTTTGGATCTCGGACCTCAAAATCCCTCCAGCAAGCAAAGAAGAAGGGTAATTATTTCTGGCCTTTCAGAAATAATTCAGGTATTATTTGTTGAGAGGCTTCAGGCTTTTCATCTTAGGTTCAGACAATTCAAATCTTAATAGTATTTTACATATACATGAAAAAAAACTTCAACAATCTCTTTAAAGGGGTCATATGATGCTGCTAAAAAGAACATTATTTTGTGTATTTGGTGTAATGAAATGTGTTTATGCGGTTTAAAGTAAAAAAAAAACATTATTTTCCACATACTGTACATTATTGTTTCTCCTCTATGCCCCGCCTTTTTGAAACGCGAGAATAAAAGTTACGCTTTCTTTCTTTGCGTGAACATTTGGGGGCTTTATGCAAATCTTCCCACATAGTGAGGTAGGTATGTGGGGGCGTGTTCGAACGAGCCGTTTTAGGTAGGTGTGGCTAACTCTTAACTTTTATAAAGAATATCTCTGTGGATTTGAGACTTTAGTCTTTGCAACTTTACAGATCTTCTTTATGCACCAAGAGCTTGTAACACTCTAAAGAGAAAGGAAAAAATGAAATCGCATCATATGACCCCTTTAAATGTTTTAGTTTGTAAGTCAAACTTTAGCATTTATACAAAGCGACTTCCAATTTCACTTACTGCTCAAGGGCACAATGTTGATGACTCAAGTGTGCTCTTTATAGGGATCGAACCAACATCCTTTTGTTTACAAGCCCACCTCTATAATCCATCCGAAACATTGTTCCAATTTAGGTGGGATGGTGATAATAGATGGAATCTGCATCACCTCTGCATTTATCAGACATCTCTTCTGGATGAAAGATGGGTCCTGCCTTTTGATCAACGCTCCCATGCAAAACATTTAAGACATATGACATCTCCTCCGCCACTCCTCTCTGAGCAACACAAGCCTGACGGAGGTTTTGTAGGGAACCAAAGCACCTCAAGTTTCTCTGTTAAAGCTTGGCAATCCAAATCCAATGAATTGCCCCTGGGGGACATCCTTCAACACTTTTTGAATACCAACAAGGATGTCTTGTGTCTTATTGTTGTTAAAATAGCCCTATTGTGGGAGCCATTTATTGTGTGTGTGTGTGTTATACATTTCCTAAATTAAATAACTGGCTAAATATTTTAATAATTTGCTTTAGCTTCAGTACATTGAAAATAAAAATGTCATTGTACTTAAGCAAAATCAAAGTATTCAAATATTTTCTGGAAAATATTCACCTTGTTCTAAGTTTAATCTAAAAACGGTGTACAAAGTTTCAATTAAATAAACACTTTATATAATTATTTTATTTTTCTATACTATTAATGTCAGATGCATAACATGAATACATTTTCAATTTAAACTAAGTGTATTAATTTTTATTTGTAAGTTGCGTCTGCTAAATGATTAAATGTTAAGTGTAAATGTAAATTTATATACCACATTTCACAATAAACACCAAATCCAATGCAGTTTTCACAGAGAATATTGCCTTACAACCACCAGTGAGTGTATGTTGCAAGGAAGAAGACATGCAAACAATGAGTAGAGCTTGTGCTGAGGTTGTGGACGGGTACATGAAGAGTTTACTCTGCTGTATATTGCTTTGCTCAAAAAGCAATTTCTGTGCAAATGTTTGTGATTTAACCATCCTTTTCTTCCATTCACTTCCTGCCAACACTGTGCATTACATATGGTGAAAAAAGTTACATTTTAACGTGCTATGCTTCACTACACTGAAACAAAATTGCCTTTGAAACAATTTTCACTCACAAATAATTAAAGAAATGTAAAGTAACATTGAATTAAACATGAAATTTTGAAGTAGAAAGACTGAAACAGTATTTTCTTGTAAAATGTACTACTTTTATGCTTGTTTTATTTACATTTGTAACAGTGTAGCAGTTAACTGCAGGAGATTCATGTGAGTTACTACAAGTGAGTTTCTGTGCTAGGTTTTGTTGCTACTTATACAGGAGAGGAGGTGTTATGATGGCAAGTTTTGCATATACACATACATTTTCAGATTTATAAAACAGTTTTCACATTCTCTGAGACGTGCCAATCCAAATTAGCAGAAGATTGTGCATACAAGCTTAAACAGCTTATTATGCACAGCCTCATCTGCATATAATTTCCATATGCATCCAGTCATCCAGACAGGTGATTTATGTACCACACTTAAATTATAGTTTTAATATAGTTTAAATATTTTAGGTGAAAATAAAACAAAGATACTGATTAAGTTATTCTTGCATTGTAAGTGCAGTGCAGCGGATCACTGAAAGACCTTGCTTACTATTTTCTTAAACAACGCTGAACGCTGAACATTTTTTTCATAATTTCAGGAAGGCCACAGGCGGCCATCATAGCGATCGCTGTCAGCATTAAGTGGCACAGCGCTGCACAATACAGCACATCTGAGTGCATCTTTACAGCGTCATCACACCAATGATCAGACTGATCCAGACAGCTGACAAAAGATGATTCCACAGACCAATGGTCCATTCGACTGCCAAACTAACAACTCAAATATATATTCTGTAAAAATAATTCAGATTGAAAATTCTAGGTTAAACCAACAATAAGCTTTAATTGTTGGCACTGGTGCTGTTTTTCCGGTCATTTAAATTTGGCAAATGGAAAGATCATGGATCAAATTAAGCTATTTTGCCAGCAGCAATGGGATAATACATTTCCCCCAACATTTATTCCTTTTGAAACTAGTTAAATGAGGCATTTTGTGTACAATCAATAACCGGGCTAATATATATTTACCAGCATCAGTCAGATGCTACTCAGCTTCAGACAATGTGCACATGTATTGCACTCAAACAATTGGCAGGAATAAGACTTGTGCTATGCAATTTGATTAAGCCACTGAGTAGCAAGCAAATTAGATTAGTGGTTTTCAACCAGTTCTGCTTCAGAATCCAAGATGAGTATCAAAACTGTACAAATAAAATGTCCTTAAAAGCGCATTGGTCTTTTATAAGTTGCTATGCCTATTTATTTTCCGATTCTATCAATGCAGGATTATTTGGCTATTTTGGGTCACAACCTACGAAAAACACTGAGAAAACGCAATAAAATGGACTCAAAGTCAGGTTGCATGTCCCCTTACTCAAGAGAGCAGTGAAATCACAAAGCTACAGCAAACAGATGTCAACAAGCTAAACTTTGTCCTCCCATCCTCGGATATCACAGAGATCCATCTCAACATGTGCCATCCATAATCACAAGCTGCTCTCTGCATGGAAAATTTCCTGTATGTTCAACCCTGATAAAAGCAGAGCCGAGTGCTACAAACAGAGAAAGACAGAGAGCGAGAGATAGAGAATAGGAGGTAGAGATCTTTACAGCGTCATCACACCAATGATCAGACTGATCCAGACAGCTGACAAAAGATGATTCCACAGACCAATGGTCCATTCGACTGCCAAACTAACAACTCAATTCAAGCTAAGTGTGCATTAGACATTGATGTTTACTTCAAAAAATTATATTTATTTATTTGTTTTAACTGAGAATGCAATTTCTGCAATTTAGAACAAGCCCAAGTGGATTTATCATGAGCCAAGAAATCTGTGCTTTCGTTAAAAATACACAAAATACACTTAGGATGTCATGGGAAAAGTCTAAAAGCAGTGCATTTATTACCAATCTTTCCATTTTATAGCTTATATCTGAATGCCTTTTCAATTAGTTACACTTGCACTTACCTTAATACATACACATGAGGTTTTGTTCTAAATGTGTTGAATTAAATCAGAAGCTAAGTTTTGAATCGTTCATTACTTTGTAACAGGAGTCACCGAATAGTGCAAATTACACTTTTTGAGGCCGTTTTGCCTGATAAAAGCAGAGCCGAGTGCTACAAACAGAGAAAGACAGAGAGCGAGAGATAGAGAATAGGAATGAGGTAGAGAGGAGGAGAGGCAGAGAGTGCTGAACGCTGAGATATCCAGCCTTTTAATCCGACAGTAACCAGAGGGCTTTTGTGAGGGCTGGAAAATCGCAGCATTGATGTAGCGCGCTCTGCTATCTCTGGCTGCTGGGATCTTCAATAAGCATGGGGGTCAACACAGTCTTTATATTTAAGCATTGCATTCTCTCTGATAAATCAGTCATGCTATACATTCCTGTACTCATTAACTTGCTATCTGATGCATTATCTGAATTCAATTCAACAAGATGCACTGATGTGTTTTTGGAGTAAATTTAACACACAAAGCCAATCAAACGTTTACGTCAACGCCTCTCGTTTACTTTGAATGGAGTGACGTCAAGCGTTGCCGAACTGAATTGTGGGTCCGTTGCGTCGCGTTGGGTCCGTTGCTCGCGGCAGATGTTGAACATTTTTCAAGCGCCAACGCAGGCGTCAGCCAATAAGATCACCTTATGCAAATACTCTGGTTCAGCACTAGCCAATAGCGATCATGCAACACCAGAAAACTAATGTGATTGGCTGTTGTCACTATGACAGTCATGTCAGCACCAAGCTTCAGAAACGCCCTCCATCAAGCGTATCGATGCAGACGCCCCGTGTGAATGTACCGTTAGGGTTGGTATGATTTTTATTTTTTTTTTACAATTTTGAAAGACGTCCACCATTAATCTAGTCTTCAACGATCCTTCAGAAATCATTCTAATATGCTGATTTTGTGCTCAAGAAACATTTCTTGGTAACACTTTACAATAAACTTTAGTTATTACATGGCTCTGTGGAATACTTGATTCTGATTGGTCAGTCGCGACATTCCGAGGTATGTTATGCCTCGATAACAGCCGGTAAAAACTAATAACACAGGCTCATTCGGGTAACTGAAGTCGGCACTATACTCTTGCCAAGAACAGTTTTTTCTTGGTGGAAGCTTTGCATTTGTTTAGCTAATAAAATATTAAAACTTGATTCAAAATTGTGTACAATTATTTAATTATGTCATTCTGGTATCGCGGACTCGCTCTCTCATTTCAAATGCAGCTGCTGCCATTTTGCTACGATTGTTTTGTACGCTGTAATGGATTATAAGATAACTAACAAACTGCTAAGATTTTAAAATATTTTTTTATCGCCATAATTATTTATGTGGTGAAATGTTGTGTAATAAGTGGTATGACAGCACTGTATCCTTAAATGTCCTTTATGACTTAAATGTCCGCTTCGCATCAGGGTCCAGATCACCCTGTCGGGGGTTATTCTGCAATAACAACCGGCTGGATGTTCATTATCCCTTACTTAATGAATTAACTAACAATTAGCCATACATTTGATACAGTATTTATTTGCTCGGAAGACCGGTCTCTTCCCCGTGCATGCACGCTGGTGTCCTCGTGGGTCCAGGAAGGGAGCGTTGAGGGATCTCCGTGCCACCAAAGATGCGAGCTACCGCACCCATTACACGGCCGTCGGACCAGGATGCCGGGCCGTCTAGTCCCTTCCTGCGCCGTGGGCAGAGAGAAGGATGAAGCCGCTGAAAGAAGCCTCCGCCCCTCGCGCCCCGGACCAGAGAGGGGAGTGCGTGCGGCCGCCGGACTCCGCCCCTTACCTGGACCCTTCCTTCCTGAACACTGCCCTTCCCTTCACGAACCCCGCAGCACGACGAGGACACCAGGTCCCCTGTTTATTTTGAACACTTTTTTCCCGTTTCTGGACACTTTATGTTGATTTTGTGTAATAAGTGGTATGACAGCACTGTATCCTTAAATGTCCTTTATGACTTAAATGTCCGCTTCGCATCAGGGTCCAGATCACCCTGTCGGGGGTTATTCTGCAATAACAACCGGCTGGATGTTCATTATCCCTTACTTAATGAATTAACTAACAATTAGCCATACATTTGATACAGTATTTATTTGTTACTGTTGTTACTTGTTAAAGGGGTCATAAAATGCATTTTTAAAATTATTTTATGTTTCCTGAGGTGCAATTACAATTTTAGTATTTTTTTTCAATAGAAATGGTCATAATTTAGATACAAATGGTTATTTTCTACCCAGAATTTAGCTAATTTGAATGTTCCGTTGGAAGGGGCATGTCTGCTGCATGTAAATGCCCACTGCATTACATGCGGAACTCTTTTGAAAACTTCGTTTCTGGACACTTTATGTTGATTTTGTGTTAATAAAAGCCTCTCCGAGGCCTGACGCCACACCCACTGTGTCTGTCTTTTGCTCCTCCCGCCACAATATATATATATATATATATATATACATACAGTATATATATAGATAAAATGTGACGAAGAACGTCTTTACATGAGCCCTTACTGTATATATTACACCGATCACAGATCATGATGGTCATGAAATGCAATTTCAGATTTTTATATTACGTTTCTCAAGGTCAGTTTGCAAAGTTTTTTGCACCCAAAAAGGTCTTTCTTTACCTAACAGCAGTATCACTCTTGTGATTGATGGACAGACATGAGTTATTCAGAACACACCTCCTTGATTATATACGACCGATGATGCCTGTTGATCATGATGTCACAATTTAAAATCAAATCAAATCAATTTCAGTGTGTGCATTGGACCTCATTCATGAAATGTGAATGAAGCCATTTATGTAGCAATGGTTTTCCAAATGATTAATACAGAAATTTGTCCTGCACTTGTTTCATGAATGGCATCCACTGAATAAACTGACAGCATGCCAATAAAAGTGAGATCCAGGATAACATGCCTTAAGGTGAAAAAATATATGTGTGCTGTTTGTGTTTTGCTTTAACTGTTGACCTTACTGCAAAAAAAGAGAACTCAATTTAAATGAGAAATATGACATCAGATGTCTTCTATATCACTGTTTTTTCTGAAGTAGCACTCTCCAACAGCGTCATCAGCGGATTAAGCTTCAGCGGGGGACCTCCCTTGAGCTCAATGTGTTCTCACTGAGCTCCTAGAGCATGACGCCAATGAGAAGAGGGAATGGCAAAATACTGGCATTGGTTGATTACACCATCAGTGCACAAATCCACATAATCGGGTCAAACTGTGTGAACAGGACTGACTAATTACAGAGTAAACAACTCACTCATTTGGTCAACACCACTTTCAGGCATGTCCGAATCAATGTGAACTTAAAATTACTAGAAATAACCTGTGAGTGAACACTCAGCTGGGTTAAACTGAAGCTGCATCTCTGTGACTATATATATATATATATATATATATATATACACACACACATGGCAGATGCCCAAATCCACTATAATTTTATAAATAATACTGTTTTTGTGTCACAGAATGTAGTTTTAAGAGTTTTTAGGCAAGAATGTACTTGTTTAGACTTCAAATATGTGGTTTATTAATAAAGATAACGTTTATTTGAAAATCTGGTTCAACGTTTTTGGAGATGTGAGCTCCAGGGCGTCAGCGACCGTTCAGCGCTCATGAACCCGCTGAGAGCAGCCTCACCTCGGCCAGATCTTCTGGACTTTTTATGATGGCTGTTGTTGTTTATTAAATATTATTATTCAATAATAATATTTTATGTAAATAATAGTAGTATTTAATAATAGTGTTTAGTATTGGGAAGCATGTGTGTGTGTTCGTGATGGTGATTTTAGTTACATTATTCCGTCATTAGATGGCGACAAGAGGGTTGTAAGATGCAGCCAACAAATGCACTGAGCAGTGCTGTCATCTGAAATCACCCTTAAAAGATGAACGGATAGTATGACAAAGATATTGCTTTCCTCAGCGGACATTCATACTAATGTTTTATTGTGAATATGAGATATCTGTGAATATTCACAGATTGATCAGATGCAGGTAATCACACTCACTCAGTCCATCTCTCTCCCATACTCTACATAATACAGTGAGCATTTAATACAGTAATACAATAAGCTTTTAATGAAGAAACTCAACGTTACTTCATTACTAGTTATATACTAAAAAAGTCACGCGGTGACGTAGGCTGAGCCTCGAGTATAATAGATACACTAGCACAGCCATCGGTCTCGGTACTAGTGGATGACTCCTACGAACATAGTTATGCCACTCACCTGAAAAAAATTCAAGGTTGCTCCTGAAGAACTGCTGAACTGACAGCATGAGGGGTAGTAAAGTTGAGTTTGAAGAAGCGGGCAAAAGTACATAGGGAAGCCCAAGTAGCAGCAGCACAGATATCCGCCATAGAGACTTCTCTGAAAGCAGCCCAAGACGTAGACACAGCCCTAGTGGAATGACAAGAGATACCCTCTGGCAAAGAATTTTGGGCTTTCTTGTATGCCGTAGTGATAACCTCCACAATCCAATTTGACAATCTCTGTTTTGACACAGCAGACCCTTTCCTAATCTGTGCTTCTAAGATGAATGGTAGCAGCCACATAGCCCTTCAGGGCTCACACAGGACACAAAAGGTGATCCCTTGATCCCTGGTTTGACTCTGGTGCTGACTGAAAAGCCGCCAAATTGATTGACTGATTTATAAACTGCGGAAGCAGAACTTTAAATAGAAAAAAAGGATTTGGTCAGAGCACAACACCAGAATCATCCTGCAACCAATGCATACATAACTCACTAACGGACAAAGCATGTTAACTCACTTACAAGCTTAGCAGAAGCAATTGCCAACAAAAAAGCAGCTTTTAAAGATATCAGTTTCAGGTCAGCTGTCTGCAAAGGCTCAAATGGTGGCAGACAGACAAAATCAAGAACAAGTGGCAAATTCCATCCAGGAAAACGGGGGTTACGAGCTGGTCTCAACTGTCTCGCACCCTTCAAAAACTCCAATCAAAGAGTATGAGAACCAAGAGAAGAACCATTAACCAGTACATGATGCGCAGAAATGGCCACAACATATACCTTCAGTGTGGAGGCTGCTTTGCCTGAATCCAAAATATGCAAAAAAAACGGAGAACTCCAGGAACGTCACAGCGTGTAGGATCTAACCCACGCTCCTCGCACCATGATGAGAAAATCCTCCAACAGGCTGCATAGAGCTGATGTGTGGATGCAGCTCTAGCACTAGTTATGGTATGAACAACAGCAGGTTCACAATCTGTTAAGAGACAGTCGGCCCCAGAGGCCAAACCCAAAGCTGCAGACGGGCTGGATCCGGATGCCAAACGGTGTACAGGCAGTGTATGTCAATGTACGGGCAGTCTTAGACTGCCGTTTAGGTGCAAGGTAGTTCAAAAATTCTGCAATGAAATCCTTGCATGGTACCATAGCAGATTAGATCCAGCCGAAGACTGTCTAAAAAAGACATTGGACTGGGCTGGCTGCACTGGCTAATTATCCAGCCCTAAGTGAGCAACCCACATCTGGAGAGGAGTTATATGAAACGTAGTTTGCGGGCAAGTGTTGCCAAATCCGCGATTGCCGCCGGTTGTTTTTTTATGTCCGCAGGTTGAAGCGACCCCAATAAGGTGATATTTTGGCCCTGGAATGTGAATTGTACCAGGAGAACCCCGCCAAAAAATGTGTATTTTCCCCCCTAAGCGATTTTTATTGGGGGACCCCCTCGAAAGCAATTGGGCTATTTTCAGGTGTGTGTTTTGTTGTGGAACGTAGTTTGCGGACCAGACAGAGCTGTCGGCGATTCTTCCTATTGTGAAGTCATGCAGTGTGTAGCCTCCTGTCATCGTTCCATCGTGCAGTGTGAACACAGCAACAACTGAATGCTACCCCAGATAGTCACGCAGTGTGAAAACAACGGCGATCCGATGAGTTTGAAAATCGTGCAGTGTGAACTCGGCATAAGGTATCATCCGGTATCAAAAGCGATACCGGTATCAAAAAGGTATCAAAAGTGAGACAGACGCACTTGTAGAGAGCACGTCAAAGTCAGCAAGAGACGGAGGAGAAAAGGAACTAAAAGGTTAATCATCCATTCTCTTACTGGAACTCCTCCTCATCTTCCTGTGTAATAGCTATAGGTGAGGCAGGCATAAAAGGCTGGAGTGTCTGAAGAAGGCGTTTTATCTCTGACATCTCTGACGAAAGGACAGCAACTGTTTTAGTAAGAGAAGCTTCATCTACCTGCTCATTCCGTGACATTGTCTTCTTAGATGGGGAGGGCACCGGTAGCCGCAGATGCACAGTGTTTCCCATTCCATGTGGTGGGTTGCTGCTTTGTTCATCCGAGTCTCACTGTGGACTTGGGGTCCAATTCGGCGAGACGGAGCCATCTCTCTGACATAGGTAAGAGGCTACAGTGCAAACACGGGTCCGTGAGAGCCTCTCTCAAATGCTGAATTCCCAAGCAGGACAGACAAACATTGTGGCCGTCGTCAGGTAGAAGAGTATTAGGGCACAGCTTACATGTTAAAGTCCCCATGAAATCAAAATTAAAGTTTTTTGGGTGTTAGTATCAATATGTTAGTCTTAAGGTTATCTATAAGGCAGTGTGCTCCAAAACAGTGACAAAATTCGCATTTAGAAGATATAAGCATTCAAAGCTTTTAGTTCGTCACTTCCTCCAAAACGGCTCAAAATTTTTTTTGCCGTCACATCGTACTTCATCTTCTCATCAAATCTTCTGACCAATCAAATGCTCTCTAGAATCCGAAGCGCCCGCCCCCTGCACTACAAATAGACGCTGAAGCAGCTGAGATCGGTCACTTGTTCACAGTGTAGTATTTCTTGTACAGTGAATGACTCGAAGTGCACAATGTAGGGGATAGGGAACGATTCAGACAGTGTACATATGCTTTCGATTGGTGCAAATGAGGTCTGGTTTCACGATGTTTCACGAGAACCGCGGCAGCGCACACAGTCTGATCTGGACTTTGGCTCCGGTCCAGAGACGCGATCGCACGGAGAAGATCATATGCACGAGTCGGCATATATTAAAAACTTTTACAACTACACAGCCTCAGCATGATTATGACCACTATTTTGTTTTACTAAGAGTTTCATATTGAATCTAGGGGGTAATCTATTAGACTGTGGCTGTCAAATGCGGCTTTACCGAGCTCAACGGCTCTGGCCCGAGCAGATATAAACAAAACGCTATTGGCTATTTTAAAAAGGGGGCGGGGCTGCTCGATATGTCCCGCCCTCTCTTCCTGTTTCAGTTGAAATTACGTCACCACATAGAATAATGCTGCGTGTTTCAAGGCACTTCAGGGGACCTTTAATGGGAATCCAGCAGCAATATAACTGTGAGCCATGATCACCGCAATAATAGTATACACTGTTAAGTACTTGACAACTGGCCGTCGGATTGCACTGGGGAGCACAATGTATCACAAAATCTGCCTAGAAAATAGCAGGGAACAATCAACCTATCAGCATGGAAAAACACTAGCCACCAGATAGCACCGAGAAGCACGAAGTGTTTCACAAAATCCTTATTTAAGTGGTAAGGTTAGTGGGGAACCGCCAACGTATCAGCATGGCGAAACAGTAGCTTCCGGATAGCTCCGAGAAGCACAAGATGTTTTACAGAATTTGTATGTAAAAGTGATAAATAGCAGAGGACCGTCACTATACCAACATGGGAAAATCCGTATAGAGTAATAAAGTTAACGGGGAACTGTCAGTGTATCAGCTTAGAAAAAACACTAGCCACCGGATAGCACCGAGAGGCACAAAGTGTTTGACAGATTTGTATGTAAGAGATGAAGTTAGTGAGGAAGGCTATAGAAAGAAAAAAAAACACGCTGGCCACCGGATAGCACTGAGAAGCACTGTTCACCAATCTGAACACACAACAATAAACTCACCGGGGAACCGTCAGTAAATTGCTCGGTAACACTAGCCAACGGTTAGTACCGAGAAGCAATAAGTGTTATCAATATATCAGCAAAATATGGCCAATAAGCAAAAAAACTCTCCAAATCAAATAATCTCGAACTATCGAGCTGGCGCTGCTATAATCCACTAGTGCTTAAGCACCGCCTCTGGCGGACAGGAGGAATGAAACAGAACTCAAGCCTTTATTTAACGATCTTCATCTCTATCCTGAGCAGCAATACCCGCACTACCACGCTCGTTACAAATTAAAAATCTGCAGCTTCAAGAAGCTTTACAGCAGATTTTATGGCAGTAAAATCGAATGCTCAATGGCTCTTGTCTGCTTTATCACAGATTGTGACATGCCGTGTTTCTGATCAGGTGTGTTTGAATGAGAAATGCGCTCCTTCACGGAGTGGATCGGGATAATAATCTGCATAATATTTTCAGCAAATAACAAATTAAATTCTGCTTCACCTCACACAAAACTATTGTATTCCATCAGAGAGGACTGCAACTGCAACGCATCATCATTTGGACTACTTTTGGTACCGCTTTTGACATTTTTGCTATAAATAAATTATTGTGATTGCTCTTGTCTGTCTGTTATGCTGTACATATTTTTAAGAAATGGTTATGGTTAGGTTTAGAGGTAGGAGTGGAAATAGTGACTCAAAAAAGTCTTTTTAATGCTATATTGTTACTAAACATAATTTCCCTGCATGTTTCGGTCTATTAAGTTTTATATATTTTTTATTTTCGCTAAAAAAAGGTATGTTTATGGTTGGGGGTAGATTAAGGGGTCTAAAAATCTAAATCGTTTATCCATAAAATTATTATTTTTTTTAAATGCATTGATACACATATCTTAATGATATAAAAGATTTGTAAATATTTTAAGTTTTTTTAGCTGTAAATACATCCAAATTGTAAGTTTCAGCATCAGTCAAAATGTACAAAAATGTACGTTTTGTGCTTGTAAACATTACGTACTAAACAATAAGTCTCATTGTTTAGTACGTAATGTTTACAAGCACAAAACGTACATCATATATTGGTTGAATAAGCTAATTTGATGTTTCATAGACCTTTATAAATAAATAAATAAATAAATAGCAGAGTGAGGTGCAACTGGTATGAAATACTGCATATAATAGTTTGCATATTGTATGTAAAACCCAGCTCACAGCTAATGAAAGGGATGAAAGGCACTGATGTCACAGAATCAGCTTTGATTCATACCACAAATATGTTTCACAGATCCTCCATCACATTAGTCATTATCGAAAATGTCAGCTGGAATTTGGGCAAATCTGTGGGTGCCTGTTGACTCATGCATTAGCATTGTCCCTCTAAGGCTATATTTACACTGTAGTCTGTCTAGATGACTAAAAAACAACAGCTCCTCACTGTGCCAATGACAATGTGCAAAGCAGACAGAATTTTCTCAGAAAGCACGGGTCTTCTATGGACAGCACGCGCGGCATGCTAGGAGACATTGAAAACTTACATTTAGCATTTTCACTACACAATATCATTGCGTGCGAATAATTATGCCATGCTTGCTTGGAGACTACAAAACAACTTGTCTAATCATAACAATCCAACCATGCAAGCTAAACCTTAATGGAAAATACATGCAGATCTTGACTGTTAATCTCGGTCAGCAGTTATTACAGCATCGAAAACACCCAGACCCGCGAGACTGTCGCTATGCTAACTCCAGATTCCACAGCGAATGATAAAGGTTCAGCAAGCCACAGTCGTAGTGGCCTCGTAGTGCATCTGCTTTCAGACAAATATTACATCCTCCCTTTGAGACAAAGCTGTTAGAGGATGCAACCCAGTTAAAACTGCATTGTATTTCAATGTGTGGTCGTTTTCATGAACTAATAAAGCTGTGCAAACAGTCTAACACCATTTTCATTTCCCATGTGGCATTATAAATCTGCTATAATGTGCATGGCAAATGCCGAATTTTTCTTTATATGAATAATCAAGCCTGATGTCAGTATATGTGCAGTTCTGCTCACATACACTATCATGCCTCCTGTTTTCAAATGTGAACCCCTTGGGTGTAGCAAAAGCATGCTAGAAATACATTTGAATGCAAAACTACCATAAAAGAAAGAAAATGCTGTGCTGAGTTGTGCACACAAAAATACCCTACATATTTTTTGTTGTGGTTGTTTTAAATCAAGCAAATTTAATTTAATAACCATCACCATCATTTAATCACCAATATAGCTATTCAAGAATGTGAGATAGCAATGATGCATTTTCTAGTGGGCGCAGCAATTAGCATAAAGAAAAACTTACCTCTTAGAGTATTAATAATAATAATAATAATAAAAAGTTTACAGTAATAAATTGATTGCTTCTGTTGTCCTCATTTGTAAGTCGCTTTGGATAAAAGCGTCTGATAAATTACTAAATAAATAATAAAGTACTTCTGAATCATTTGCAACCCATAAGTTTGTAGTTAATGTATAGTTCATAAATTGTAGTCTCTACATAGTACATTAATAGTCTATATATAAATTGTGAGTTCTGCATTCATTGTCACTGTAATTTACAGTTTATTATTGTTTAATTAGCTTACTTGTAAAGAGTTACATAATGTGTTTTTATCCTTTGTTTTTTAATTATTATATCTCATTGGGTCTCATGAGTATTTGTACTTTACATAATGTATATTTACTTACATATACACAAAAACATACAATATTTCTGTATTTATGTAATTATTGTACTGTACATTTTTCTGCCTATTACATGTTTTATAGATTTTATAAAAATGTTTTATATACCGTAGGAGTCGGTAATGCCTTAAATTCGCCTTACTAAACAACACACGTTTAGCGTGACTGCCCAAATTAGTCCAATTAAAAAATAAATGAAGTGTGTAACAAAGACTGCAATCTTGTGTTATTCCTGTCCCTGTTTTGATGTAAAGTAGATGTAAACGATTCCATCGACTCCTTCAGTGGGAGTCGACTCCGAAAAACCTGGAATCGAACACCCCTACTATGTCGCTGCTAAAAACATCAATAAGTTTGATTAAAAAAAAGGTTAATTACATGAAAATAATTTAATTATAAAGTCTCACAATAATCATAATAATAATAAACATATATTGGAAAGTGACGCATGAGGATAGTAGTAACTATTCCTTTAACACTATGCATGCATCATAACTTATGATTAAATGCATAATAACAATAATAATGACTATGATTGTTATTATAATTTTAACAATATACAAAATCTGTTATGCGACACCTTTATTTGACAAATAAATAAATAAAATGCAATGTTTTGTTGTAAATTAACTTTTCATTTGATGTCATTTTTTAAAAGATTAAGCTGCCAAAAATTCAGATGTGAGCCCTTGGGTGTAACAAAAGCACGTAGGAAATATATCGACCGCAAAACTACCATAAAAGAAAGTAAAAGCTGTCCTGAGTGGCATGTTTTGCATCTCATTCACGCACGCAAAAACACCCTACCGTATTTTTTAATCAAGTGAATAGAAGCACTGCATTTAATCATCACTGGCTATTCAAGAATGTGAGGTAACAATGATGAATTTTCTCGTGGGTGCAGCAATTAGCATAAAGAAAAAGTGATTCATTATGTTGTGGCGGAGCAATGGATTTTGTTTCAGGCCAGACACTTCTTGAAGCACGCAAAAGGCCAGCCATTACAAGTGAGCCCACTGACAGGGATTATGCACGGTGACATTTAGAGCGCTGCAACGTTTCAGTGAGCCCCCTTTGCTACAGTTGCAAATAATCTGACTTCCACGCGCTGTAGGAGGTCACTGCACCGATACTGAAGTGCGAGGTTAATATCCTGCCCTGCTTACTGGTGCAGTGCAGTAAGCACTGTAATGCTTGGTAGGCTATATGCTGAGAATTAGACGCGCTACTGTAGCCACCCTCGAGAAGGTCTGCCTGTTGAAATCCCTCCTCGTAAGATCGCAACCCGCACTGATTGGATGAAACCTGAAATGTGTTGCTAGGAGTCAACCTTTCTCCACAGCCGAAAGGACAGGCTCTGACCAGGGCTGTACTCGTAGCTGACGGGGCCACCATGGGCGGCTCTTCCCCTGAGAGAAGGCTCGAATCAATTAAAGATCATCATCTCTTATCCAATTGGCTGGATTGTATTGGTTCTGTGTGCTTAGTGCAGGGATGCTGCTGCTGCTGTGCATCAGAAAACATCAGACGTAGAACAGCTTTGCTGTGGTATGACTAATCAGACTCTGGTGTAAACAAAAGCCCATTTCAGACGATCTGAGAACAGCAGGCCAAGTCTTTTACGATAGATTTGGCTTCTCCCTTTGCTCACTTTCTCCCTTTTATGGAGCTCTGTGAAATGGAGTGTTGCCAGAAGGAGAGGGAGAGATTCTTACTTGTGCATTTCTTAATGCCGGATCCCTTCTTCAAGGCATGGCGGCTGAGCTTGCAGTTGAAATTGTTCTCCCAGTATTCCGCAAACCAGATATTCCTCCGGTTGTTCTCGAGTGTGCGGCTGGTGAAGTAGCGATCAAAGCCTGAGGGTAGATCGATGAGATCTGTGTCACTTTAATGCGCTCTGTCAGAGTCAAAGCTCTCAGCCAATGAACTTCAGAAAGCAACATGATTTGACGGAACATTTGCATCTAACATCATTATTGTCTCACCGAGAATGTTCTATTTTGCTATGAATAGTTCACACAAAAATGAAAAATCTGTCACCATTTGCTCATCCTCATGTTAGTTCAAACTAGTTGATCTTTTTTCTGTGAAACACAAAAGGAACATTTTCGAAGAACAGTTCATAGTTACCACAGCAGTCAAGCTCCAAAAAGGACCATAAAGTCTGAACTGAAAAAAAAAGTAAGACACACAAATAGGAATGGACGATAAATTGATATTGACATTTATCAGAAAAAAAATAAACGCACAATATTGATACTTAGCACCACTCACCTGATCGTCTAGATCTAGGCTAAATATATTCTGCTATATATTCTCAAGCATGCATGATGCTCATGGTGTTTTCAGCATCTTCTGTCTCACTATGTGAAAACACTCCACATGAACTTCATCTCCAGAGCTGCTCTGAGAGTTCACTTCATGAGCGTTTCATTTTATAAAAGCTATCGGCAAATGCACACTGAAACTCCACAACAATCTTCCAAAATAAAAGTCTGGTTTAACAAAGAAATGTACATAAATTGCATTAGTTACACTACAATATATTACTATTGTATAGTAAAATGTAATTCTTAGAGTAATAATAATAATATGTATAATGTTTTCAATTATTATTATTATTTTTTTATATATGTTGCAAGATTTAACATAATACAAAATCTAACAATTTACAACAAAACATTGCATTTTTGTCAAATATACTGTTTGAATAAAAAAAAAACATATCTTTGTTGTATTCCTATTAATAATAATAATAATAATGTGTAATGTTTAAATACATCTTATTATCATCATTATTATTACACGAAGATATTGTGCAGCACATTACTTAGAAAAAATAAAAAATGCAATGTTTTATTTTTATTTTTTTATTGATTTACATTATACAACATAGAATAGACAAACAGTTTTGGGGGGAATCAGATTTCACAGGCTCTAAAATAAAAGTTAGCGTATAGTTTGTAGAGTTTACTTGTAAAAAAAAAAAAAAAGCCTTTACATGGCTTAGGAAGACTTGGAATAAAGGCCCACTGACCACTTATACTGAGCTTTTTTGGAACTGTGCGTTTTTAAGAATTTAACAGACTTGTCTGCATAAAGATACTACAAAGACTTCTTTTTGTGTTCCACTGAAGAAAGAAAATCATGTATTTAGAGGATTTTTTTGTTTTTGAGTGAACTATTCCTTTAAAGGGGTCATATGATGCGATTTCAAGTTTTCCTTTCTCTTTGGAGTGTTACAAGCTGATTGTGCATAGATAAGATCCCTGAAGTTGCAAAGACTAAAGTCTCAAAACCAAAGAGATATTCTTTATCAAAGTTAAGACTCTGCCACGCCCCCCTAAAACGGCTCGTTCTAACACGCCCCCACATATCTACCTCACTATGTGGAAATATTTGCATAATGCGCCCAAATGTGCACGCAAAGAAAGAAGGCGTGGTTTCAGTAAAATTCCTGTAAAATTCGGGCTCTGTCTTTACATTTATTTTGAAAGATGAAGCTCGCGATTATGGTAAGGAGCGTTACATTTCCGACGAGTGCTTGCGGTGTTCGGCCAATCACAATGCACTGGGTCAGCTGGCCAATCAGAGCAGACTGCGCTTGTCGGAAGGAGGGACTTTGTAGAAAACCAAGCGTTTGAGAGAGGCGGGGCATATAGGACCTACAATAATGTACAGTATTTGAAAAATAATGTGTTTTTTGAACATTAAAGCATGTCAACATATTCTGTTACACCAAATACACAAAATAATGATCTTTAAAAAAGCATCATATCACCCCTTTAACACTATGCATGCACCATAACTTGTTATGCTTATTAAATGCATCACCAGTAGCTAAAGTGTTGTCAGAAAACATTAAGCACACACTCTGGTTCAGAACTGGTCTCTAATGGATGAGAGCAACCACTGACAAGCGGAGGATTTAATCTGTCACTTGCCTCTAATGCTCTGTCGTTTGGGTAGGATGGTGACAGCCCCCTCGGCCATTTCCTCCTGGTGAAGCACAGGCGATATCTTCGAGCCCCAGCTATCTGACCCCACCCACAGGAAGTGACCCGTCTGATTGGCTTTTTTTGCCGCCTGCAGTAGCCGCCTGTTAAAAGATGAGCGGCAGTTTCCATAAAATGTTGAATATAGGCTTTGCTCTCTGAGTCACATCAACTCTAATTACTTGTTTGCAATTATTGTCTACTTTCTGTGGTGCTTTGGTGATTCTCCATTTACAGTAACTACAAATCAATATGTTATTGAAAGGTCAGTATTGACACTGCTCAGCGCTGAAATTTCTAAACATTCTCCGTCAGGCACGGAAGCAATTGATGTCAAAATTAGTCATGCACAACTGACAGCAAAAGCATTTCCCCAAGATAATAATGGCTCAATAAAGTATGTTTCAGGCAGCGCACACAAAATCATTTTCTGTCTTTTAAACAGAAACAGACTTAAAGCGTCTTTGCACACAGTGTCTATCCGTAAGCCGTGGAATGCATTTTATGGGCTTATATGCCAGTAACTTATCAATATTTTTAATAACTGCATAAAAATTCGCCCACATCTTTGGCAGCTACGCCCTCGCTGCAATTTATTTACCTACATTAAACATGAAACAGCATTCACAACTCATTTTACTTGCAAAATGAAGCATTAACTAACAAAAAAAGCCTAAAACAATGTGTAAATAGCTATTTGGATATTGATTAATATTAATCAACAATCTGCATTGTCAAGGTGCCATCAGTTGAATAGGAAACAAGTTATTACATTCTGATGAACGATATCTTTGGAATGTCATGCACAATAAAACCAAGAATATGTATAAAGTACAAAGGGTCAATTTTGATTTCATATTCATGTTTATGAAGACTTTTTTCAATACTTTCTGAATTACAGGTGCATCGATGTGAACATAGATGCACAAGCCATGAACTCAAGGACAATGGCTGACAAACAATAATTAGAGAAGCATGATTAAACAGTCATCCTGAACGCTTAAGCAAGCAACAAATTGAAAAAGTTTGACCATAATTATTCCTTCAAATTAAAACGATTATTATTCAATGGATGTCTAATAGCACATTTAAGTGAAGGCTTTTTGTCAGTTTTTCTGAGCACAGCTGGGTTCTAATAGTTCTGATTAGGTACTCCAGGTGCTCAGTGCTGGGGCGTTTTAGACATTCCCATGGGGCAAATTAAACATGTTATAATAGAGGTCAGGGAAATGAGTTTTTCACCACCCTGCAAAGTCCTTTTGTGTATTTCAGATGCTATTTTAGAAAGCAATACCCATTTTAATGTTTGTTTTATAAACTTTGTAACTCTGCACAAATTAATTAATAGCAGAAATGAGTTTAACTGTTTTATCATATAACTACAATAAAAGAACTTATGATTTCCAAAAAAAAAAATCTTCAAGATAGATGCCAATTTAAAAACAACAAAATATACTCACCTTATATCATCCTCGTTTGCAAATATAATAACAACCCTCGCATTCGGATTTTCTCCTAGTCTCTGAATTATCTTATCAAACTCCCCTGGTTTCGGCTCACGGGGGATTTTCACAGACTGTGAGATACACACACTTCCTGCAGAGAAAAAAAAAGAGAAAAGGTGGCATTATTATTAGTTGCAAAATATGGAATCACACATTGAAAGATTCCCCACTGAACAGCTTATTATGAGTAGTCCTGTCCAAACTCATGGCACTGGTTGAGGGAGACGTTGCTATGTTTGGCAGCTCAAATATATGCTGTAAAAATAGGCAACTGTTATCATAAGGAGCTGTTTCTACCTCATCTGACCTTTAGAAATGACTTTTGTTGGCGTGACCTATTGTATTCGGGTCTATTCAGATATATTAAATCATATGTTTGATTTGAATAAATCCAGTTACCACACGAAGCACATTTTTAGGTTACCTGACAAAACATTTTTTACAGTGCACTCGAACAGAACAATGTTTTAAATTGTTTTAAACCACAGAGCCACAGTGTCGTTCCCCTCAGGGAACCATGGTTACACAAGTAACCTGAGACGTTATACACTACGTTGAAATCAAGTGGCTTGCTTTATCCTTATCATTTTATCTGCACGGTCGACTGAGATCAACAGCTAGAACAAGATTCTGAGTAAAAAAAAACAAAAAAATATCATACTAAGTATATGCTTTCCTGTAGTAGAACCCAATAAAAGTAACATATATCTGATACATGCATGATATACGTATATATATCTAAATATGTATTTCATTTTTTGACTGATCAAAAACCCTGCGTAGCTCAAACAGTAAAGCACAATGAGAACGCATAAAACTGATGAAAAAAAATTCTAAATGCAATGCAATTTGCTGTGAATAAAAGCATTGCCAAATATGTAAATATGTTTTATATATGTTCTTGTTTCCCTCTCTGTAAAAATCATAAAAGGATGTCATCATGGGTAATTATGCTGTTTTGGTCATGTCATATCTTGCCTCGGGCATCTGAATTCTCACCAGATTATTGGCTTCTCTCACCTCCAAAATCCCACTTTACAACTAGTACCTTCAATGAGTCCTGAGTAGCAAAAAAGGAAAATCAAATGAATGTGATGTGTTTTCCATCTTAACGGTAGAAAAATCTGGATGTTCTACAGAGAAACTTCATTGTTTAGCTTTGGAACCCCAATGTGTTAAAGTTTTGCTCTGCTGGGTCCTTAAATTGCATCAGTTCTCATTATCAGTTTTTTGTTTTGTTATCATGTACTTTACTGTATGTTTAACAAATGCCCTAACTCTTTTGTTGTAATCTTTTGTTGTAGAAAGTCGCATCTTTGAAAACTCCAACCGTTACATATCTATCTTCCTTTCACAGATGCCTTGAATTAACCTCCTGTCATATCAGCAAATAGTCATATGCAGATTAACTGCAAAAAAAAAAGCATAATAATAAGCTCATTAAACTTCTCACATCCTTTCCGTGAAAACACAGAGCCCTTGTAAACTTCCACACAAACCGATGGTTGCCGTTCCAAGGAGAGGGCGTTTTCAAAAGCGTTTGACCTGTCCTCGCTGAGAGAGGAACACTGATTTGTATCAAAGGCGTTAATTAGCCAGAAAAGAGAACCCTCAAAGATGCCATATGGAGAGGCTTCCTAACGGCGGGAGTCTTGCAGTCACTTGCAGCCCTCTGCTGTGTGCATATGTTACTTTGAGTCAGGAGATATTTTGAATGACTGAAGGCTTCAAGGTAGGAACTCCACATGTCACTGAATGAGACAGATATGTAGCGGACAAGTCACAGTGACTTGGGTGGGTGTGTATGCAACTATTTTCGTTTTTAATGTATTTTACAGTAGTTACAAAAATGTAAATAGTTTGTTAAATTGCGGCTACTACCAAACAGAATTGCAAAAATTAAGACAGACAGACGAAAATGAAAATTGCAAAAAATAATTATTGTTTCCAAACAGGTTTCCCAAACCCTTCCATTTGCCACTGGTCACCCTGTCCCAAACTCACACCATTGGTTGCAGTGTCAGTCCGGTTCTGGTCTTCAAGCTGTTGTGATAGAATTCTATTTTAATCAAATTTAGCATATTTATTTTAATAGGAATAAATGGCATGGTAAAAGGAACAAATGGTGTTTTGATGCATTCCTGTAAGCATGTCTTGTGCAAATTGACCAAAATATGCACAAGCATTTCCAGCAGGGTCATATTTGATGCTTAATCAAAAATAATGAACAGCAGGAGGGGTGATCTGAGAACAGATGGGTACTGATAAGATGGAGGAACTGACTGAGTTATAAGAGTTCTTTGTGTGGGTAGGTCAGTTTTCTATTTATTTACTTCTTTTTTAGAACCAACATCCAGATTTTTGAAAGGAGCTCGGGTTTCTGTCCGCTGTGTCCATAGAAACGAATGGAATATTCAGTATATTAAGAAACCTCCAATAAAGTAGAAGTAACAATAATTTGATAGTGTAATTAGAGATAAAATGTTCTTTAGAATGGGAATCTTTATTAGACCCGGGGGTCAAGGTTTGACTGGTTAACATCGCCCAATTAGCCCCTGCTGGCAGATGCTATGACTACACCATCAAGATTAAAAAAGTAATAATTCTCCATGATGGCAATTGATAAAAAAATAAAAAAATAAAAAAATAAATGTCCAACTTAAGTGTTGCCAAAATAAATACAACAGCACAGGAAAACTGCATGTCAAACCATTTTTATAGGGTCTTTAGGGAAATATACATGACAAAAAGAGCCACGACCTAATGTTGTGAGAAGGTTCTAACAATAGCAATGACACATTCAGAGTCAAGCCCTGAGTGAGCCCAAAGTGACAGGATGTCAGAAGTTGATACTCTGATTTGTGGCAGGGTCAATTATCCTTTCCAGACACATTGTGAAAAAAGCTAAAGAGAAGATACTAACAAAGCATCCATTTTAGCCTGTCTTCAGGAACAATTAAAGGGACAGTTCACCCAAAACATAAATATGCTGTCATCATTTACTCTCCCTCATGTCATTTAAAATCTGCATGACTGTCTATCTTCTGTGGAACAAAAAAATAATTCTGAACAATGTTCTGGTGACTGTTTTCTATTCAATTATAATAAACAGGGACTGAAGCTTCAAGGACAGGAAATCACCCTAAAGGTATAATAAAATTGGTCTATATGAGTTGTGTGCTATAGCGCTATATTCAAAGTCTTTTGAAGCCTTTGTGTGAGAAACAGACTGAAATGAAAGTTCTCATTCAATGAAAGTCTCATTAAAAATGAGCAAATGACAAAAAATAATAATTTCTTCATGAACCATTTATTTAAATAGCACATTTTCAGTAATAAAGGTTTTCTATTATTGCAATTTCTATTTTCACTTGTGAAAAGGAAGCTGATCCATTATTCTACACATTTCTGAAGCAGCACACAACGGAGGAAAAAAATTGTTTGTCTTCTTTCTTGAAGCAAAAGTTTTGGCTTTGGATTTGAGACTTTATGCCTCTGTCTGGGTTTACAGTGTTCGATTTAAAAGGGATGACAGCGTCGCATTTTCACGAGTGAGTGGATGTCTGTCATGTTTTCCTCAAGAACTCCCACAGACTTCAACATGATAAAGAACCCTGGCAATCCACAGCATCAACTGGGATATCTAACTTATACATACATTTCAAAAATCCCTTTTAGCAAGGCACTTTTATCAACCGAAATCTGTACTGCATTTGCACCTCGCCCAGAATCAGGCATGCACGGTTTTTGAGAGAAGCCTGTGGAGAGGAATCACAAAGTAGAGAAAACGTCAGACTGAATCTTGTATGCTATATATAA
>NW_015646846.1:2900084-2907584 GCF_001515625.1 Sinocyclocheilus rhinocerous | reverse complement strand
TCCGATGCCACCGTGGAGACGTAATTCCAGCGCATGGCCCTGACAATATCCACCATAGCCTGTGCCTGATAGGTGTCCGGCGGTACCACACGGGAGAAGAAGTCATAACGGGTGTTGTCACTCAGCTCAGGAGCCGTGGAGGCATAACTCACCTGGGGAATCTGTAGGAGGAGACAGAAACATAAATCCCATTCAGGCATTGAAGTACACAATTCCCCAAAACCCCTGCTGCTTCTGAGCTCACCTCTGACAGATTATAACATGCTCCATCATACCAGACTAAATCCATCCCCTACCAAGCTCTCTCTTACACAGCCACAGGTGGTACACTCAAGACCGCGGGGATGAGCGCAGTCCATTCTGAAATAATGTGCGTGGAAAGCAACAACAAGCTGGTCAACAACTACCAGACTTTTGCAGACTAGTTTACAGGAACTCCAATGAGATGAGAGTCTCTTAAAGGAATAGCTCACTTCAAGTATAATTTTCTGCTTTATTTACTCACCCTCATGTCTCTCCAAACCCACATTAGCTTTGTTTTTTTGGTGGAATTCAAAAAGTGAATTTCTGAAGAATATCTTGGCATTGACATCTGCTTTAGCTCTCTTTGGCATGTTCACTAGAGTTCATGAGAGACATCTGACTTGTGAATTAATCATTATTTTGAGTTGGATCATCTGATTCGCTTCACAAAACTGTTTGGAATGATTCTGATTCTTGACCTTAGCTCTTTCGACTCAATGAGCTGGTCATAGTGATCAGATTTTCAGCTTCAATTTCAGTGTCACACAGTATAACTTTAGAAAGCTTGCAATACACAATTCATATGGACTACTTTTACTTTGACTGTGTTTTTGAAGAATTCAAAACAACCCAATAGATTTAGGCCCTTCAAAATGTCATCTTCTGAGTTCTGAGGAAAAAAATGAGGACATGAGAGTGAGTAAATTATGATTAAGGTTGAACTAACCCCTTAAGGGTCTCCTTGGCTGAATCGTGTTGAGAATTCGTACACAGGCTACACCGAACAACAGAGACACAAATCAGGCGTGATGTGAAACTTAAGAAATCACCATAAAATGGATCGCTGGTGATGCTCGGAATACATTAAGCTAATGTCAGACATAACATAATGGATGGCTTGCACCACCAAGAATGTAATTTATACATGTTTATTAACTTGGCTATTGTGAACATACTCTGGCTTTTAAGCCCACTCTCAGCAGACATAATACCAGTGGTATGGCTCCATTAAAAGGAATCATAAATTCATCTGCGCAGAGGACAACAAAATATCAGTCAAAACAATAAACAAATGAGAGGCTCTTTCTAAATCAAACAAACTGCAGGTCGATCATCGTCCACCTTGATATTGGCTAGTAATATTTATTGAGAATATCTAAAAAATTAAGCTTGAACCATAATTTTTCATACAGCATGTTTTAGATAATATTTTCTTACATAATAGAAACCAACTAGTTTACAAATAAAATAAGTGTGTGAATTTCTTTTCAATGTTTTTACAGTTGCTTTGAGGTAGACTTACATAACGCTGAATGTCAATTTTGCCTTAGATTTAACTTTAATAAGCATTATGTCACCATTTCAAATGCCTTACTCAAGCATTTATCAATGAAATCAAATCATGCATGAAAACTAATTCAGGAATATAAATGCAAATCTTAAAATAAAATACTGGAATGTAAATATTGCATCCTAATGTAGAGCTATAGATAGATTCATATGCATAGTAATGCCTCTGGGTAGCTAGTGGTCTTGCTCTTCATACAATAATTTTGCAGGTCAGAGGAATAGTGACAGGCTGAATAAATTCCTGTAAAGCAGCTCTTACTGCCTGGCAGGTCACGCAATGTTGGCATTCAGTGAGTGAATATGATACTAAAAATATATAAATAATGTTTTCTTCATTCTGTTTTTCAATGTCTGGTGACTTATCTTGAGTGAACATTGCATTGGATGGGAAAAACCCACACCTGCATGTCTGCAGAGGGTGCATGACTTTGGTAAGGGCCACACACATCTGTACAATTAATAAATAGCTGTAGACCAAAACAACAATATCAAATAAATAAATAAAAAGAAATAAAATAAAATAAATGAAAAGAAAAGAAAAATATTAATTCAATAGTCGTCACCAATACCAGCATCATTTTACAATTCATATATAAATAATGTTTTCTTCATTCTGTTTTTCAATGTCTGGTGACTTATCTTGAGTGAACATTGCATTGGATGGGAAAAACCCACACCTGCATGTCTGCAGAGGGTGCATGACTTTGGTAAGGGCCACACACATCTGTACAATTAATAAATAGCTGTAGACCAAAACAACATCAAATAAATAAATAAAAAGAAATAAAAGAAAAGAAATGAAAAGAAAAGAAAAATATTAATTCAATAGTCGTCACCAATACCAGCATCATTTTACAATTTTTGGTACCATTGCAAAAACAAATATGCTACTGAACAAAGCTTTTTATTTGTAAAGTTAATTATTAATATAAATAATAAAAAAAATCAATTAAAATTGACTATAGCCTTCACATTTTCTTCAAGGTAGTAGCAAATTAAATAAAAATAAAAAAGAATGACGAAGCAAAGACAGCTTTGAGTTTTTGCAGGTATCTAACAGCAGTTTCAAGTATTCAAGAAATTTCCAGATAAATATCCAAATAAATATAAAAAAAAGGTAATAATATATATTTTTTAAGTATCGTAGGTCTATTCTCAGTGGGTAAAGCAAAATACTAATATGAAGAGGCAAACATTTATATCACCATGAAAACAAAGAACCGCCTACAAGAAGATCTGTTACGCTGATATATTTGCAGCACATGTTGATGTTTTCAGCCAGGGATGTGCTAAAATATATGTATACAAATTCTGTCAGGGCCAATAACTTAATGCATTACTCAACCGAGAAGAAGCTAACTCACATGGCATCGAATGTGACAAGTACGGATGGACGTCACGCCAAGTAATGAAGAATCAAAATATTGCTGAAGCATTCTGACTGTTTTTTAAGTATCGTAGGTCTATTCTCAGTGGGTAAAGCAAAATACTAATATGAAGAGGCAAACATTTATATCACCATGAAAACAAAGAACCGCCTACAAGAAGATCTGTTACGCTGATATATTTGCAGCACATGTTGATGTTTTCAGCCAGGGATGTGCTAAAATATATGTATACAAATTTTGTCAGGGCCAATAACTTAATGCATTACTCAACCGAGAAGAAGCTAACTCACATGGCATCGAATGTGACAAGTACGGATGGACGTGTGCACGCCAAGTAATGATCAAAATATTGCTGAAGCATTCTGACTGACATTACTCTGCATGACACAAAGACATTTTCAAGGCTTTTCTTTTCTGTAGCTAAACCAACAGCTGTAAAATTATAATTTCTGTTAATGTTAAAGAAACCATTTGTCAGGATTGAAAAAAATCTTGTTTATAATGCTGCATTTGACCCAACACCAAACCTTGGCATCGCTGAATTATTTGTAAATGTCATTGAAATGGTTCAAGTCACCCTTGCTGATTTCTTCAACAAAGATTTATTTAATATTCTACACTGAAACGAGGGACAGAAAGAGGATTGTGAAGATTCTATTTTCATTGTGTCCAAACCTCTGAGGAGTTCTTGAAAAGAGGACCAAAGGTTACAGCTGTTGCTTCTCCTAACATGTGCATGTCAGAAGTAATTTAAAATAAGATTTATTAAACAGACGGTCTAGGTCAAGGGCACCTAATCACAGGCGGCAGCTCTGTATGAAATTAATGTGACTATGCACTGCTCTGAGCCATGTGCGTATGCATACACGTTTGCATAATTATGTTTGACTGGTATATGCAAAGGTCAGAACTAGCGTTTGTCTAATAAATAGCCATATGCAATGTGCATTTAATGTAGTCCTTTAGATCAAGTACTGTGTCTCAATGTACTATTTGCTATCATTAGATGAAGTGAATGCAATTATAACATCTAAATACTGCGGTTTCATCTGTCAACGAATGAGCAAAACGCAAGAAATATGCTACTTGTATCTGGTGCCGATGACATTGGGAGACCCAGAAGAGGTTTGTGGACAAACTAATTTGAAACAAATATCCTTCTTCCATATCTAACGACTTCTCAACTGGTATCAGCTGTTGTTTATACTGATTGTCAATGCAATTTTCACATCTGTTACTGTCAAGCTGAGCAGGGCAGCAAATGGCTGAACTGTGAGAACAGAATGACAAAAAACGTTGCGTAATTATTGAACAAAACAGATTGGAACATACTATAGCCAATTTTCAGAGAATATTTGCCCAAATAATTAGAGAGGAGGAGCGTCGGCCTAAATATAGAGAGCATCGAGCTACACCTTATTTCTTAAATCACTGCATCCCAAATGTTGTAATTGTATTGCAGAATCAATGGCTTTTTAGCCACACCGCATGCCCAGACAAGCCCATTGACAAAACGGCAGTATCTCTGGTGCTAACAGAGGCATTTAGAAACTCAATCCTCCCTTTTTCAAGGCCGCAAGCTAATTGAGAAATCTGCTGGTGTATTGGCCGAGCTTCCCTCACGTCTGATAGTTTGACAATCTGTTCTGCCATCAATGGCATGTTTCTGTAGTGACTTCCATTCACAAGTGAATTACTTTGTCTCCAAACGTGGTTCTCAACTAGTTTGATTTTATAGATATCAACTGGCAACTGGTTTCCCTAAAATATTAATATTAATAATAATAAAATGTATAAATGTGTTATATTGGGACTAACATGTTATTGCAAAACATTTATTTTATGTGGAAGTTATTGCATGTTTATTATATATATATACAATATACCAAAAATTGTAACACTGAATATAAATATATAAACAAATAAGTGATCATAATATTTCATAAATATAATATGATATAATTTATATTTTTATAATAATGGTTATATTGATTTATTTATATTTTGTATAATGATTCTTGTTCTAAATAAGTCTGAAAGGATTTTTTGGTATATGAACTTTTGTTACACAGGTAAAAATGTATGATAGTTATTATTTAAAAAAAAAAAAAATTAAACAAGTCACATTCTAATGTACAGGGGGAAAAAAAGTTGTATTATTAACTTTTATTATTTTAATGCTTCAAAAACACTTTTTGTCTTTGAATCATACACACACACACACACATACATATATATATAATATATATATATATATATACACACACACACACACACACACATACACACATATACATATATTTACACACACACACAAATAAATAAATCAATCAAATTTTAGGGAAAATATATAATTAAAGATTTTATTTGATTAAATGTGGGTATATAGTTTTTAAATATGTTTTAGATGCTGTCAGTATGCACAAATTGTTCATTTCAGCATGTATCCAAACACACAAACATGAAAAACAAAAGCGTTACGTAAAACACCTACATTCTTTTCAGATGAAACTGGACAAACAGCCTTTGACATCAACAACCAAATATATGCAAAGAATATTTTCCTCTCTTTCCTCTCCTAAATGCACGGCGATATGGTTTGATGCATTTAATCACTTACGTTTAGCTTTGTTTTGACCTTATCAGAACATACTTGACTCACCAGTTGAGAACCACTGACCTTGAAACTAAATTCACCTGATGCTTCTTGTGCAATTCTGAAAAGCATCCTCCAACATCCTCCACATGAACTGAAAAGCTCTATATAAAACGTGTGTGTGTGTGTGTGTGTGTGTTTGTGTGTGTGTGTGTGTGTGTGTGTGAAATAAAAGGTGGTTAATTAATCCTGAAGTAGCATACCTTTGAAATTCCACGTTCGTCACGTGTTCGTCAAACATGAAGTCTCTTTATTAATAAGCAGATCTTGCTCTATAGCTGAAGACACTGACTCATCATGAATAATATTTCCCAGCATGCCTCAGATCTCTATTCAATATCTTCATCACTCAGTCCTGACCTTTGTAGATTTAGTGCTCCTTTGAACACTGGAATATGGCATCTAGTCATGCTTATCTCCTTTAGCATCTCTGCTCTCCCAGGAAGACTGTCACCATTACGCTTCCTTATGGCATTTCCTTGGTCAATCAAATTATGGGATTAATTTTCGGACTGAACTCCTGATGCTTGACTGAGCGTATCCTTCTATATATTTCTACAGTAATGAGGCTCTCAAGTAGCACAGTGCTGGGTGATTCAGCAAGACGCAGTGATGAACTGGAAATTGGGAATATTTGGAAAAGGTCAAACTGCTGATCAGAGGTAAAATGTAAGAGTTAGGAAGGGTCTCTAGTTGGAGAAGGTACAGTAAGGCTTTGCCAGTTCATTATCTCCTTCAAGCAGATCAACATGTCACTTGTTATGGTTGACAGCATGAGAGGAGCTTATCGAAGCAAAGGCTCAAAGAAGTTTCTGATATAGGCATCGCAGGGGAGCCAAAACCAAGCAATCTAAAAAAAAAATCGACTCCAGACATCTGCTTGTCGACAGTTAAAGACAGTGCTGTTTGCAGATTTCGGAATACTGTTATTTGGGGAGCAGGGCTGGAAATTAATGAGAGTTTGGGGCAAAAATGGCACCAAAATGAACAAAAATGCCCCCAAATTCAAGATAATAAGCCAAAAAATGCCCCTGCCCAGTTAAGCTATATGTTATATGGCTGTCACAATTAAAGTAAAATGTAAAATAAATTAGAATTGTCAATAGCGGTTACATTTACAGTAAATTTGCTCTGGTTGCATCAGATTTCTCTTTGGAGGTGTTTGAATCATCATCGTGGAGAACGCCAGAGTTGTTCAGTGTGCGCTCACTGAATTCTGAATCTGCAATTACGAATTCTCTCATCATCATAAACAACAAGATGCAGAAAAGATTTAAGTAAGAGACTGATGTTGCAGTGTACACAGCTTCAATGATTATGACAGGAATTTTTGTGAAAGTGCATAACTCACTCCACTTCACCTAATAACCCAGCCAAAACCTAATAACACAGCTGCTGTAATGTCTGTTAATCAAAGAAAAAAAAAGAAGAGGAAATCAATAACTTTTGTAGCTTAAAAAATTTATCTATATTTAAATTAGAATTTAGTGTTTGATAACTTTATTCTATTTCTGTATATTTCCTACTTGCTGAAGGGCACAGGTAAATATGACATTTATTATATGGGTTTATGTGAAGATTGTTTTAAGTTCCCTTAAATTAAAAGTTGTAATTTTTAAAAGTCTAATAAATGTTGAAATTAATAGCTCTCAATTATACTGTAATGTTGAATGGCTATAGTCAATGGTTTAATATTAGGAGAAAAATAAGAATTTCCTAGAGACATCAGTAGTATTGGTATCAGTGATATTCGCCTTCAGTCATAAATAAGATGACATTAAACAAATATTAAAAATATATAATACAAATATTGTGTGTGTGTGTGTGTGTGTGTGTATGTGTGTGTGTGTGTGTGTAAAATAA
>NW_015646846.1:2899569-2900059 GCF_001515625.1 Sinocyclocheilus rhinocerous | reverse complement strand
CACACACACACACACACACACACTCACATATTGTAAGCTGCCTTGAGGTCCACCTTTGTGCCATTTTACACTATTTAAAACAGTTGTGCTGGAAATTTTACAACAACAACCTCTTTCATATTCTTCCCAAACACCCCCCGAATAAATTAATAAGGTCCTGGAACAGCCAACATGATAACACCCTAAAGAATCGATAGATAGCCTAACATTGGCTTACGAAAACACTTGTTAGCTGCTCTTGTTTGTTTCCCCTGTTTTCATTTAAAGAAATATCTCATTTTCATTAAATAAAAGCATGGCATATGATGGAAAACTTTGAAACACACCCAAAGGAATATGACTTCATATAGATAATCTGAATCGGCATTTTACAGCTACTGCGGAGTGTGATGTTTCTACAGCCCTTCGATAAATAGGGTGGCCGCAATGGCAATAACAGCTCCCATTAACAAGATGTGCGGGATAAACCCAATGTTAGAGAATTCCTCAA
>NW_015646846.1:2886479-2898385 GCF_001515625.1 Sinocyclocheilus rhinocerous | reverse complement strand
CTCTATATAAAACGTGTGTGTGTGTGTGTGTGTGTGTGTGTGTGTGAAATAAAAGGTGGTTAATTAATCCTGAAGTAGCACACCTTTGAAATTCCACGTTCGTCACGTGTACGTCAAACATGAAGTCTCTTTATTAATAAGCAGATCTTGCTCTATAGCTGAAGACACTGACTCATCATGAATAATATTTCCCAGCATGCCTCAGATCTCTATTTAATATCTTCATCACTCAGTCCTGACCTTTGTAGATTTAGTGCTCCTTTGAACACTGGAATATGGCATCTAGTCATGCTTATCTCCTTTAGCATCTCTGCTCTCCCAGGAAGACTGTCACCATTACGCTTCCTTATGGCATTTCCTTGGTCAATCAAATTATGGGATTAATTTTCGGACTGAACTCCTGATGCTTGACTGAGCGTATCCTTCTATATATTTCTACAGTAATGAGGCTCTCAAGTAGCACAGTGCTGGGTGATTCAGCAAGACGCAGTGATGAACTGGAAATTGGGAATATTTGGAAAAGGTCAAACTGCTGATCAGAGGTAAAATGTAAGAGTTAGGAAGGGTCTCTAGTTGGAGAAGGTACAGTAAGGCTTTGTCAGTTCATTATCTCCTTCAAGCAGATCAACATGTCACTTGTTATGATTGACAGCATGAGAGGAGCTTATCGAAGCAAAGGCTCAAAGAAGTTTCTGATATAGGCATCGCAGGGGAGCCAAAACCAAGCAATCTAAAAAAAAAATCGACTCCAGACATCTGCTTGTCGACAGTTAAAGACAGTGCTGTTTGCAGATTTCGGAATACTGTTATTTGGGGAGCAGGGCTGGAAATTAATGAGAGTTTGGGGCAAAAATGGCACCAAAATGAACAAAAATGCCCCCAAATTCAAGATAATAAGCCAAAAAATGCCCCTGCCCAGTTAAGCTATATGTTATATGGCTGTCACAATTAAAGTAAAATGTAAAATAAATTAGAATTGTCAATAGCGGTTACATTTACAGTAAATTTGCTCTGGTTGCATCAGATTTCTCTTTGGAGGTGTTTGAATCATCATCGTGGAGAACGCCAGAGTTGTTCAGTGTGCGCTCACTGAATTCTGAATCTGCAATTACGAATTCTCTCATCATCATAAACAACAAGATGCAGAAAAGATTTAAGTAAGAGACTGATGTTGCAGTGTACACAGCTTCAATGATTATGACAGGAATTTTTGTGAACTCACTCCACTCACTCCACTTCACCTAATAACCCAGCCAAAACCTAATAACACAGCTGCTGTAATGTCTAGAAAAAAAAGAAAAAAAAAGAAGAGGAAATCAATAACTTTTGTAGCTTAAAAAATTTATCTATATTTAAATTAGAATTTAGTGTTTGATAACTTTATTCTATTTCTGTATATTTCCTACTTGCTGAAGGGCACAGGTAAATATGACATTTATTATATGGGTTTATGTGAAGATTGTTTTAAGTTCCCTTAAATTAAAAGTTGTAATTTTTAAAAGTCTAATAAATGTTGAAATTAATAGCTCTCAATTATACTGTAATGTTTAATGGCTATAGTCAATGGTAAAATATTAGAAATAAAAAATTTCATAGAGACATCAGTAGTATTGGTATCAGTGATACTCGCCTTGAGTCATAAAAAGATGCCATTGAACAAATATAAAAAATATAGTGTCTTTATGTTGTTTCTACATTAATTTGGATATTGAATGTGAAATTATTGCAATATAAAAGTACATTTAAAAACTTTAATGTTAGGTGCTATTAATCATGATTAATTTAAAAAAAATGTGCGATTAATTTAACGTAATTTTTTTTTTTATCGATTGACAGCACTAATATATACAGGAATCGATAGATAGCCTAACATTGGCTTACGAAAACACTTGTTAGCTGCTCTTGTTTGTTTCCCCTGTTTTCATTTAAAGAAATATCTCATTTAGTTTCATTAAAAGCATGGCATATGATGGAAAACTTTGAAACACACCCAAAGGAATATGACTTCATATAGATAATCTGAATCGGCATTTTACAGCTACTGCGGAGTGTGATGTTTCTACAGCCCTTCGATAAATAGGGTGGCCGCAATGGCAATAACAGCTCCCATTAACAAGATGTGCGGGATAAACCCAATGTTAGAGAATTCCTCAATGACACTGGCTTGCTATCTTTCTCAGATGGATAAAGGCGTAAATTATAAATGCTCACAAGCGGCATCAATTATTCAGAGTTGCCTCGATGCTCTAGAGCTCTCAGTGGCTGATGTCGGTGAAATATTGGCAAGAGAAAATACCACCTGCTTAATTATGGTGATTAGCTTTGGGGGCCATCCCAGCCTGCCTAAACCATACATTCTTACTTATCTATTTGACTGCAAATTGAACCACTCTAGATGATGCATTAATAGCATGATTGTTGCTGATCTATTTGTTGCTGGGTCAAATCTTCCCTTGGAGATTACTCAATGTTGGTGTAATAGCACGTCACCACTTCTATTTAAAAACCATAGAAGACTGAATCTTATTAAATAAATGTCCCACGATCAGTTGGAGTGTGGTTTAACCAATTATAATGGAAACTTTAACACATTATGCATGAGCAATATTTACTTTTCCCTATTTCATACGCAAAGGCTACAAATAGGAAGTGATCATATTATTACTATTACGGATCTTACTACTTCTGTTACATACGATTTCTGCAGGAATGCATGGAAGTAGTGCAGTATACAACAGAAAACACTGCACTGGGTGCCGAATCCCACAATACAATGCACTCAACTTGACCTTCGATAATCCTTGTGGCATAAAAAATTTAATTCTACATTAAATACTAAAATCTTTTCAAATCAAAATGAAATAAGATTGTCATAATTTAAGGTGTCTTGACAAAGGCATTATTTATCCAAAATTAAAAATTATGTCATTAATTACTCACCCTCATGTTGTCCCAATCCTCTAAGACTTTCGTTCATCCTTGGAACACAATTTTAAAAGAAATCCGAGAGGTTTCTCTCCCTCCATTGACATCAACTTTCACTTTGAAGGCCCAGAATTTTTTTAAAAACATCATGGAAGTAGTCCATGTTAAAAAAAATGACTATATTCAAAGTTTTCTTCACTTCCGCTTCAATCTCCAACGCACGTTCATGAGAGCTTCTTCTTCTTCTCCGGTCCACGAGAGCACCACCACGCATGTGTGTTTTGTTGATGCGAGAGCATCTCACAATACAACCCGTACCGGAAGCGCTATGCTGTCTGCAAGCAGAGGAAGAGGAACAGTACTGTAATAATACTGTAATACTGTCATACAGCGTTCCTCTTCCTCTGCCTGCAAACAGCACAGTGCTTCCGGTTGTTGCGTGAGAGTCGTGCTCTCGTGTCAACAAAACACGCCTGAGTTGTGGTGCTCTTGTGGATCGAAGAAGAAGAAGAAGAAGAAGAAGAAGAAGAAGAAGAAGAAGAAGAAGAAGAAGAAGAAGAAGAAGAAGAAGAAGAAGAAGAAGAAGAAGAAGAAGAAGAAGAAGAAGAAGAAGCTCTTGTGAACGCATGTTGGAGATTGAACCAGAAGTGAAGAAAATTTTGAATAAAGTCGTTATTTATTATTTTTTTATTTTTGGCGCACAAAAAGCATTCCCATCGCTTCAGAAAATTATAGTTGAAACACTGGAATAACTGGACTACTTCCAATGATGTTTTCATGGTGTTTATATTTGTTTATATTATATTCATTATATATTTATATGTAATAAATATAATATAAACAAACACGCCTGAGTTGTTGTGCTCTTGTGGATCGAAGAAGAAGAAGAAGAAGAAGAAGAAGAAGCTCTTGTGAACGCATGTTGGAGATTGAACCAGAAGTGAAGAAAATTTTGAATAAAGTCGTTATTTATTATTTTTTTATTTTTGGCGCACAAAAAGCATTCCCATCGCTTCAGAAAATTATAGTTGAAACACTGGAATAACTGGACTACTTCCAATGATGTTTTCATGGTGTTTATATTTGTTTATATTATATTCATTATATATTTATATGTAATAAATATAATATAAACATGTATAATAAATATAATATTATACATAATATATATATATATATATATTTTTTTAATATATATATATTTTTTTAATCTATACTGTTTATACGTTTGGGTCAACAGATTTCTAATTTAAATAAATTAACTTTTTATTCTAATAATCATGAAAAAAAATGTATCATGGTTTCCACAAAAACATTAAGCAGCACTGTTTTCAACAGTAATAAGAAAAAAAGTTTTTTTTTTTTTTATTGAAATAATATTTCACAATATTACTGTTTTTACTGTTTTATTATTTTTGAGCATAATTGTTTTTTTGTTTTTTTTTAAACCACTGACCACTGACACCCCAAATCTTTGAATGGTAGTGTACAGTATATACAGTTTTACTAGCTGGCTGTTATATAAATATATTACTGTAGTTACCACATTGCCTCTCTTATTGTTCAGGCACTCACCCTCATTACCACAAATCATGCGCAAGAACTGAATGTCTCTGCTGAAATACTGCAGCCACTCGGTTGCCCTCCAGAGTCCTCCTGTAGTCATATTTTCTTTACATTTGTTTCACGCCACCTCCACCTTCTCGACCTCTGGATGGGTAATTACGTCTGTGCCTCCACAGCTACCTATTTCCTCTGGTTTCTACATTTTGGTACAGAACAGCTATTATCATTCATGGAAGGTCACGGCACCCCAGACATTTTCCCAGCAAAAAGGCAAAAGACTGACCAGTGTGCTGAATTCATCATTGTTTTTATTGTGTTCTTGTCACAGACCTTTTGGACCGCAATATGCCTTTGCGTAGCTGCAATGCTCTCTCACAGAGGGGTCCTCCATCCATTCAACCCGCTGTGATTTTCACTTTCTGTACAAACAGATGTAAAATGTGGAGCCTATGAGGTCTGTGCAACAGTTTCATTATATTGTATGAGGTCCGTTCATTTAACACATTAATTTAGTACAATTAATTAAAGAAAATAACACAACAAAAAGAAACAATTAATCATCATGCCACCTGACCCATACAGAATATGAATTCCAAAGATGTTTTCATCTGCACAATAAAAAAGAAAGAAGAAAATTCAAAGCCATACATGCAATTAACTTTATTAAAATTTTTTAATTGATTAAAGGTTATGGCAAAAGCAAAGCATGTCCCAAAATCTTAAATGAGCCCAGATGGAGCATATTCTAGAAAAGAAAAGCACACAAGCCCTTTTGCTCTGCCAAACTGAGACACGTTTAGATCTCAGCAAGGCAACAAGTGCTAAAATGCCCCTCTAAATGTCAACAGCAGCATAAATACACGCGTATTTGCAAACACAAGCACATTGTTTTCGGTTTTGTCAGGCATTTTTGGAGGGCAGCTTTGGAACATTTCTCTACATGTTCTTGTAGTTAAAAAACTGTGCATGTTTGCCCTGCAAATCTATATGGAGCTGGAAGGTGATCGACTGCGAGTCAGCAGATCAGCGTTGACTTTATCACTAGAGAGAGGGCAGCTGGCCCATCAGGAGGAATGACAGTTCACAAGTCGCCAGAGGGGCTAAGCGCCTGCTCTTAACAATCAGCCTGCAAGGCTTTGACACAGTGTCACAGATCACTCCAAGCTCCTCTGCCTCATGAAACTGCCCCTGATTCATAGGCACTCAAAACTACCATACACAAAGTAATGATAGATGGCAGTTGTCGAAAGAGAGCTAAACTGTTGGCTTATTTGCTCTTGTGACAGTGGAAATTAATATAGGTGCTTTGAATAGTCACTTAAGGCTTTTAAGTAATTCATAACAATCAAGAGTACGGTGAAGCAGAATCTGTAATTTGTTATGCATTAACAGCGCTCTTTTGTCACAGTGAAAGCTTTGCGTTATCACTGGCTTATCACTGTTATCACAAAAACTACAGTATTTATGGTTCGCCTCTCATTGGCGGGTACAACGTTCAGATGCTGGAGCTGATAAATATCTTTGTTATGCCAATATTCCAAGCGCCACTAACCGCACACAAGGGAAAGGGACTGGCCAAGCAGCTATTTTAGCGGTTACTGAGAGTTTATCACCACCAGGGGAATACATGGCGGTGCTTTTTTTATTTTAAATCATAATTCAGCTCTCTGTATATTCATTAAGACCTGAAAGCACTTTTTTACACGGAACTTTGGATTTCCATAAGCTCATTAGTGATCATGTTCCTGCTACAGATCAGCAGGGTTGGGTCAAGTCATTGTTATGCAACAGCATGGCTACACTGTAAATAGGAATATTTTAATTAATAATGCCTTTGTGTACAAACTCATTCAAATTCTAGGAGTGAATGAATTCTCTAAGTCTTGTTACATGCAGAATGAGAGTTTAAATATATGTAGGTTATGGTCAAACCTTTCCTTTGCCTTAAATAATGTGAATATTTTAATATTGCAAAGCTTATGGTCTGCACTCTGCCTGATTAATATTTTACGTACAAATGCCTTTAAATGTGAAAGACCTAGGTGTGCGGGTCCAAGGTATTTATTAATAAATAAAATCGCACTGCATTATATAAAATGATCAAAAATATGATTCCACTCATGTGTTGAAATGGTAATTGATTGCATCGTGTTTGAAATATTTTAAGAAACAGTCTCTGAAGAGCTTTTAAAGCTATAGCTTATTTATTCTCAAGAAAGTAAGGAAGAAAATACAGAGGATTTCACACTATTATTTATGCATTTTCCCATGAGACAAGATGCAATGTCTTAGCAATCCTGTTGTCATAGCATTGCTTCTATACTGACCATGAGCTAATTCTTGATTTAAAGGGATACTTCACCCTGCCATCATTTACTCACCCTCATGTCATTCCAAAACTGTATGACTTTCTTCTAAGATGAAAGAAGAAATTCTGGAGAATAGATGAGGACTGGACCGTTCAAATGCACATTCCAATTCAATGTGATCTTTGGAGTCATAACTTTCATATTTTTTAGCTAACTCAGTAAAAAAAAAACAGTCTGAATTATTCATTAACAAAGTAGACTGATCTGATTCTTAAGCTCAACTCACTGACTCAATGGTTAATTTGCAGCAGTTATCAGCTAGGGAAAGATTATTACCTGTTCCTCATGCAAAGCTATTATATGAATTCAGAAGACTTGGATCTATGCTGCTTTTGCATCCTTTTTGAAGCCTAAACTCTCATGTCCATCCCGTTGCATGAAAAAGCCCTGCATATTCTTCAAAACTGCCACTGTTTTATACGTAACAAAGCAAATCATACAGTTTTGGAAAACATACTGGGGTAAACGGAGTAAATGATGTGAGAATTGCACTTTTTGGTTGAACTATCACTTTGATGAACATAAGCATCATTCTATTTTTAGTTCAGATGTAGTGTACTATCTAGGCACACTAAAAAGCCGAATCCATACATTTTTCATGAACTATGTTTCTTCAGACTAATGGCCTCTTGATAATCACACTATCAATCACCAGAATCATTAGATAAGTAAAAGCAAGACTGAAGGTGATTCCAATTTCAGATGCAATTCAGGGGTCAAATACAGTTAAAATTCATCCAGCGATGGACCTTATCAGGAATGAGAACTGTCAACAGTCTAAATCACTAAAATCGATTTAAAACTAAATCTGTGACATTTGGAATTGGAGCTCTCTATTGGCACGTTCCAGTCTCCTATAAATGACACACAAGAAATGTTGGGCCTAGAGCCATTATGTTGCAATTTTTCTCAGTGGCACGAGGACAATAGGCTGAACACAAGCTGCTGCTGCTCACCGAATGTATTCACACCAGCAAATAACCTAATTGGAACCAACTCTAGAGATTTTTTTTTTTTTTTTTTTACAAAATAAAGCTGGATTCGATGCGAGCCCTATTTGCAGACAAGCCTAATTGAATTGCCTATAAGCTTGTACATAGAGGACATTTTATTTGAGATGAATGCAACTGATTGATCCAGATTTTGACGTGAAATCTTACAAGCATAAACAACTAATCTACAACACTGCAAAGACATGACACTGGCCTGTCTTAGAGTATATCCCTCTGGAAATAGTCAATGCAGTCAGATCAGAAGGAACATAGACCTTATTGTGCAGTAATGCACTCCTCCTAATTCACTCTTTTGCTTAAAGGGCTACAAAGCCAGTTCAGACACAACAAGATGACAAACCCACGGGGCTCCAAAGTAAAGGTCTGAAAAAATAAAAGCATAGTTTTGAAATAACATCCATATCGTAGCTCTTATAACTTCTTGTTGGTAAAAAAAAAAAAAACCTTTAAAATTGAACCAAAAATTTAATAATTTTTTTCATGGTTTCCTGAGCTCTTTCAAGACCCCATTTTTTGTCAGTGATGCCAGTCTGATGCTCCATTAGTGGAATTTGTCTTTTTCGATGCAAGCTCGAGTACCCTATCTCCGTAGACTCTCAGCACTAAAACATTGCCTCCAGCATGTAGAGGCTTTAATGGCAAATAGAACAGTCAAAAAGCAAAAGGTTATCAGATTGTGATGTAACCTAATAACAAACGCAACACCCAGTGGCCGGCATTTCCTGTTACACTGCCTGCAACCATTGATTTGTCTCTCAGGTTGCCATTTCAATTAGATACAGAATAGACTCCCCTCTCCCAGGGCAGTGGATTCAGTATTGCTCTCATTGTGTCTTACTCACTCAACTGAAATATGCTGGTCTGTGCAGAAAATTGTTCGTGTCTACATCTAGAAGTCCTAAAGCCCAGCTGATAGCAACATAACTGTCTTCAAGGTGATTAAGACTAAAATATATGGCAAACACACTCTCGTTCGGTTGCAGTGCAGCTTTCACCTGAATAATTACGCTAATATATATTTATACCGATATCGATCGTGATCCTACAGTCTAGCGTAAAAATAATTGGTCGCACTTGTAAATCACCTGCAAGACAATTTCTTGTCACAGCTTTCACTGTCATAATGGTTGATCGATATCATGTTTGAACTTCTTGAAGCTCTTACAGCTGTCATCTGAATCTGGCAGGTGAATTGACGTGTATATGGTAATCCATATTCAATTTGGTTTTCTAATGCTTTCACTCTCAGCGGATCAGTCGCAACTTGGTAGTTCTAATGTCATTTTCTCTAATGCTCTGATCTTTTCGTGCATGGGATATCTTTAATGGATAATGATTTGTATTGCTCACGCTTTTTTTTTTGTTACATCTAACCTCTTTCTTCGCTGCGTTTCAGGCTGTGATTTGTTAAAGTAAATGCTGTAATCAGTATAGGGATGAATGTGCAAACCCAAAAGTGTGAATAAAAACAAATCAGCTGGGCCAAAATAAGAAAAACTGATTTGCATAACCCCGCTGGCCTCCTTAAACACTTTCAAATTCTTTCTCTTCCCTCTAAAGATTAGAATGGTTATAATAAATGATAAAAAAATGCAACACTAGCAGCCTTGTGAGCATGAGATATGTATAGTTTTTTTTTGCTGATGTTGCCTTGAATTCTACTACTTGAATACTATAAGTGGAAAATATATTTTTTGGCATTTGTTTCAAAATTAATTTAGAACATAAACAAATTTGTTAATTAAAGTAGAGATCTGTGTTTGAATCAGTAAACATTTCACTGTAGATTATAGCTGCAAAACTAATTGAAATAATAATAATAATAATAAAAAATCAAGATCATGGCTTCTCCAGTTAATCGAAAAATGTTCCCGTTATAATTAACAAGACATATATGTTATTAGCATATCCATTTTACTATATAGACCAAAAATTGGGCTCATTATTTTTCTTTTTTTATTATTATTTTTTATTTTTATTTTTAGAAAGCAATAATTTATTCAGCATGGATGGATTAAATTGATCAAAAGTGACAGTAAAGACATTTATAATGTTAGAAAGGATTTATATTTCAAATAAATGCTGTTCTTTTGAACATTCTATTCATCAAAGAATCCTGAAAAAAGTAGAATGTTGGTAGCCAAACAGTGGACGGTAACCAGTGACTTCCATAGTATGGGGAAAAAAAATACTATGGAAGTCAATGGCTACCAACCACTGGTGGTGGTTGAGGAGAGAGCCCCCCATGATTTTAAAGTGCTTTGGGTGTACAGCAATACACAATAAAGCGCTATATAAATGCATCATTCATTCATTCATTCATTCATTCATACCATCAACTGTTTGGTTGCCAACATTATTCAAAATATCTTGTGTTCAACAGAAGAAACTGACTCATACAAACTATCCCTATCTAAATGAAAGATAACTATCTAAATTCTTGTTTTGTGTCATAATCATGCAGCCCTACAGTAAATTTGTTGCATCTGAAATTACATAAAAATATGACTTGAATCAGTAGGAATATAAGATGAGAGAGAAAAAAATTGGGATGAAATGCGATCATCAAAAGTTTAAGAGTAATTCACCAAGGGTAACATTACACAGCAGTAACCCAGTGCAGTGGGAATACTAGAGACACGGAGACTGGTATTAATGCTGGTCTATCTGACAAGGCACATTAGCACACTGGTGTGTGTCTGTGTGTGTGAATTAGGGTTCTGTAAAATGAATTCTTCGTTTGACTGCCCTGCTGAGTCCCTGAGCAGGTCCCTACAATTATTAAGGGACCCAAGTCACATTAAAGGGAACATAGATCTTTTAATCCTTTGTTAAGCCTATTTCCAAGCTCAATTAGCGATTGACGTTGGAAGGTAACACTTGCATCTAGTAGGACTGCAAGGTACAAGTGTATAAAATACGACTACATCAACACAGACAGGACAGATAAAACATTAATTAATGAGAGTTTTGGCAAGGCTCCTTGAGGACGACAACCTTCCATCTGCACAAATTAGCCCATCACAATCTACTTTGTTCAGAAAAAGTACGTCATCTGCTTCCTTGCCCTCCATTTTGGTTACTCCCATTGTCATTTTAGCTATTGCCCGTGTCATCTACTTCAATCTCCTTGTCACCGTTTCAGTGCTCCCAACTAATCAAATCTTTCCCATCTTCCTTGCCACCGCCTGCCATTTTTCAGAGGGCAGGTCAGATCCACCTCTAATCCCCACTGTCTACTTGAAGGTCATGAAACACTAAAACATGTTTTTCAAGACGTTAACTGATGTGTACGTGCTGTGCATGATAAAAGACGATGACAGTCTGCATAAATTTTTTAAACTACCTCAGGTTTCAAAGTGACTCATTCGTTGAAGGGACCATCATATGTACACTTCACTAATGGCTCTGAGGCCCTTTGTGTAGCATCCACTTCCCACAATGCCCTTCAAGGAAGGGGAATTCATCCTTAATGTCCTGAGGAATCCGACCCCCCTGGGACTTTGTTGTAATGCTTGATTAGAAGTCACTGTCACATCCCATTGCAACCTATCACATTATTGTCGGAATTAAAGGAGACATATTATGCCCCTTTTTACAATATATAATATAAGTCTCTGGTGTCCTCAGAATGTGTCTGTGAAGTTTCATTCAAAATACTCCACAGATCATTTATTATATCATTTTGAAAATGCCTATTTTGAGTGCAAGCAGAAACACGCTGTTTTTCGGGCCTGGAGGCTGGGACTGTAAATAGTGTTCTGTGCTCGTCAGTGCAGCCAAAGACAGAACAGTTAGCGTGTTTTACTCAAAGTTTCGCCATGGCATTAGAACTGGCATACCGTTGTCGCTTGCGAAATCAAAATGACGGTGCCGTGGGTGGAAATTTACAGATTACGGGGTGGTAATATTATAATGAGATCCCTTTGCCACGTAACCAAGGGAGCGAGATCTGACGCGCTCGTTTTTTCAGACGCTTGCAGAAAAAGGCTTAAAAAAAACAAAGTTACTGGGTTAAGTTTCCTTAATTTTT
>NW_015646846.1:2815253-2883398 GCF_001515625.1 Sinocyclocheilus rhinocerous | reverse complement strand
GAGGCTGGGACTGTAAATAGTGTTCTGTGCTCGTCTGTGCAGCCAAAGACAGAACAGTTAGCGTGTTTTGCTCAAAGTTTCGCCATGGCATTAGAACTGGCACACCGTTGTCGCTTGCGAAATCAAAATGACGGTGCCGTGGGTGGAAATTTACAGATTACGGGGTGGTAATATTATAATGAGATCCCTTTGCCACGTAACCAAGGGAGCGAGATCTGACGCGCTCGTTTTTTCAGACGCTTGCAGAAAAAGGCTTAAAAAAAACAAAGTTACTGGGTTAAGCTTTTTCACGTTTCCTTGGTTGGTAGATGCACCAAGGGCCTGATTATAGCACTTAAAACCTGGAAAAGTCAGATTTTCATGATATGTCACCTTTAAGCAATACTTCAGTGTGGCTAATGTAGTATAATATAAGTTGAAGAGATTATTGACTCTTGGTTATTTTTGTTAAATTTATTTGTTTTAAATAAATTAATATGGATAAAAAATAATAAACAACTGACATTTAAACGTTGCTTGTCTTGTATATGGAGAATACTGCGTTTACTAGAATACATATTTTAACCACATAGCATGCAAAATGTAAGTTGTGCTGAATATTTTAGCTTAGTACACTAACTAATAAGCATTTCAATCATAGGAAATGCATTAAGCATTTTCAGGCAAGAAAAAATTCTTTTTTTCTTTTTTTCTTTTTTTAATTTCATTTTCTATTTTTAAAAATTGTGAGTTTAGCATTTTATCCAATTTATTAGGAATGAAACAGACCCGCATAAAAGTGGCTGGATCGCTGACAAAGATTTTTTCCGACTGTTCGTGCTCTTTCGTGACACTTGTCTGACAAAGTTGCACAAAACTATAACATATCACTTCCGTAATCACTTCCTGTCTCTACCAATAGTTGTCCTGGCAGACCTGAGATTTCAGCCGATATGCACTTGAGAAAAATATGAAAGCTAACCTGAAGACATTAGAGAAGTGTTGTGCAAACGTAATGTAAACTGAGTTCAATTTCTCCCTATCTGGGGATCAGATGTAAAGCAAAGTGGAAAGGCGCCTTGTTAGGGGACGGTCTTTTTATCCTGAAACATAATCTGCCATGATACGTGGAAAGGCTCTGGTTGAACATTTCCCTCGAGATTGTATGAAAGCAAACAAACCTTTACTCCAGTACTCCACAGCATAAGGTGTGCATTGACACAACATGCTTTTCCGATAGATTCGAGTCCATTCAAGAGCACTATCAGATTCTTATAGACCCCTCAAGGATACAGGAAAAAGACAGAAGCGTTTCTGCATTACGTGAACAGAGCTGAACTGAAAAATGGTCTCCTTTAAAGCTTTAAAAGAGATCTCAACAACATCACACACTCTGCTCAGATTTTTCTCCTTAGCTAGAGACTCTGGATCTCTCACATTTGTTTGTTTTAAAGCTTTAAATAGATCTCAACAAAATCAGACATTGTGCTCAGATTTTTTACCTTAGCTAGAGACTCTGGATCTCTCACATTTGTCTCCTCAAAAGTTTAGATTAGAGATCTCAACAACATCACACACTGTGCTTAGATTTTTCTCTTCAGCTAAATAATCTGGAGGTCTTATATTTGTCTCCTGTAATGCTTTAGAAGAGATCTCAACAACTTTACAAAGTCTTATACTAAACATCTTGCACTTGTAAGTCCTTTCTAGTGTGTTGGGAAATGTGGTGTATACAATGCTGGACATTGATTTAAGTAAAGATCATGTTCCATGAAGATATTTTGTAAATTTCCTACTGTAAATATATCAAAACTTAACTTTTGATTAGCAATAGGTATTGATAAGAACTTAATAAATCAGATTTTCAAATAGTTGTATCTCGGCCAAATATTGTCCTATCCTAACAAACCATTTCAATGGAAAGCTTATTTATTCAGCTTTCAGTTGATGTATAAATCTCAATTTTGAAAAATTGACCCTTTTGACTGGTTTTGACTGGTCCAGGGTCACATATTTGAAGTTGTTTTATGTATATAGTGTTTTATTGCACAGTGATATTACATACATGCAAAAATGGGCTGTACAAGACAAAATTTAAATAAAATAAAAAAAAAACACTGGTACACTAGTGTTACATTTGTTAATATTCTGAAATGTTTAATGCTATTTAAACTACTATTTAAATGATATTAATAACTATTTAAATGACAGTTTTAGTATTTACAATATTAGTAAAAGTTTAACGTTTCTCCTAAAATAAAACTGAAGAAATCTTAAGACAAAGTTGATATCTCAATGAGACATATAAGAGAATCAGCCCTTAGTATCCTGAGCGTAGAGTAACCTCTGTCAGAGCCATAGCCTTGTGGGTAGCACATCAGTGTGAAGGCACAACTGCACCTCAGACAACATAGGGTCGAATCCCAGCTGAAGGTACTTTCCTGCTCCTGTTCAATTCTCACCTGTCGAATTGTTTCCTGTCTCTACTCCTACTGTCCTGACCATTAAAGGTCAAAAAAACCCGTTGCAATAAAAACAGCAACTTTCTCCTAAGGAATTTTAGGAGAAACATCTGAAATGCTGTTGATACTAAAATGAGAGATATATGAGAATGTCATCTAAGTCTCCCGAGCTTAGGAAAAGCAACCACTGAGCAATACATTTTTCCTATGGGCAGACGGCTGAATGAAAGAACAAAATGAGGTTCCTGTATTAAAAGACAATTCATTTATTTTATGAGTTACCCAATGCGGATGAATAACGATAAAAAGTATGAATATCAATAGTTCCTAAATTAACCTAAATATTTAAGCATTGTCAGAACTAGTGGCTTGCTCCTGCTAGGTTAAGCACATTTTGAATACAATTTGTAAATAGCTGTACATAAACTGCATAGGTTCATGTGGTAACTCTAAAATCTAAATGTACTGGTTTTCCTTAAAAAATTTAAGCGAATGGGTATTGAATCCGTAAACATTAAAATACTTGTTTACTTCCATTATAAGTGCATGGAATGTAATGTTTGTTTGTTTATTTATATATTTATGAAAATGTCAAATTCAATGTCAGAAAGATAAATTTGTTTTGCAAACTATAAGGAACATTAGATAAAGTGCAAGAATTAGCATAGTAAAAGCATGATTGATCAGTGTTGATAACTGAAAAACTACTCATGCTGTCAACATCAGGAGGAGGTTAAAATGAGGTCTAAGAAAATAACTTCTTTAGTAAAAATCTAAACGCTAAGGCCCTTCAAAGTGACAACTCAGAAGTGGCTCCGACATAAGCGCACAGATTTCGAAACCATACACCATCAAACGAATCCATCAAAACCCCAATTACATGCCCCTCGCTGACATTTAATAATTATCAAACACAGTCATAACCACTCAAAACATCCCATTACGAGAGTCAGATCCTCACCTGAGAAAAAATTGCATTGTGCCATAAATACACGCTGTCTACATCTTGGTTGTGATTTGTTGTTATGGAGGCTGTGTGGGATATAGCACATGCTGTGGATCCTACAGATAGCTTTGACAGTCAGAGGATAGATAAGGCGGGAATATCACTCAGTGGTGCTGCTGGCCGATCCCAGTGCTGTGATCACACAGCGAGTGAAAATGAGGAATTGATGTTTGCACCACATCAATAGTCATCGCCTGTTTTCGCGGTTATTTGCAAGCATTGCGAGGCAACCTGACAAATCTTACATGCAATCCCATATGTTCTTAATGAATATTTACATAATGGCAGAGAAGCGTCCTTAAAACAGAGGGTGGAATATTCCGCCGCAGAAAGCGGGTTTTATACAGCCACTCGACTCCATTAGGCGAGTGGGGGGAGGAAGCTCTGTGGATGGTTGGGAGCAAAAGCTGGTGGAGAGAATGAGGCACAAGAGAATCATTTACAATCTCCTCATCACTCACACTGCTCCAGACCCGCGTGAAATGGTCCTCCTTCCTCCCACATCCAGTGGCCTGCCCAGAATTCAGCGCTGGGATAACTCCACACGAAATGAGACGGCGTTCTAAAGGGAACGGAGTCCCCACAGGCCTGACGAGCTCTCGCTGCGTACAGTGTGCATTTGTCCAGATTTCCCATAAGACACTGTGCTTTACTTTATGATGCAGTTTTTGTTTATCAGTGCTGACAGCGTTAACACACTGTGGACACCATCCATACTGAGATCGGCTGTTATGACCATAAAGTCAAGCAATATTTCACCATATATACAATGGGCATAGAAAAGAATCACCCCCCTTTAAAATAATCATATGTTGTTGCTTTGCAGCCTGAAATGAAGATGTATACAGTTTTTGTTTTATCCAGTTGTATTTACTCAGTGCAACTTAAAACATCCAATTGAAGGATATAACACCAACATGTCAGAAAATAATAATAAAAAAAAATGGAAAAAGAGGCGCGAACTTGCTTCTTGCGGCGCAGAGTGACGTAGCAGCAGTGTGGATGGATGATAGTTAACACATATTGTGTTGGACACTGTGTTGTTTCTCTCTCTCTCTTTCTTTTTCTTTTTACACATGATCAACTTAAAATTACACAAAATGTGTTAAAATAGCCATAACACAAAAAATGTGTTATTAATTAACACACCCTTTTTGAGAGTGTACACTATGTAGGTCATGTATAGGTCCTTCCTAAAATCCAGTGTTTAAGTGTAAAATAATATGCATTTGTTGTACTTCAATGAAGTATGACAGAAATACGCTTTGGTCAGTTCAGGCACTTCATAAATATTAACTTGATTATTTATACAACAGTAGAAAAATGAAGAAGGAACATAACAGGATGACAATAAATCTAAAGTTCTCTCATGCAATTGAGAGTTAGCTTAAATGAGGGCGTGAACTTGTTTAAAAAAATAACATATAGGCCTATAATCATTTGTTTAACTTTGATATTTTCTAACAAAATGAAATGTTGTAGACTGACAGAAACCTAATATAATACAAAATACTGATTTTCTCAAATACATATTGGCCACAATTATTGACACCCCTAGGAATTATTATTAAAATATCTCTGAAGTACATTCCAATTCATATGTACAATTTTTAGCACACCAGGATGACTACGAATATGAAACTGTCCAGCCATGACTTCCTGTTTCACATGAATATAAATATGAGGGAAAACAAAGGCCAAATTCCCTTAACCATCCATTAGAATGAGAAAAGCCAAAGAATCTAGTTCTGATGTGCAGCAAAAGATTGTTGAGCTTCACATAATAGAAAGTGGCTATAAGAACATATCTGAAGCATTGAAAATTCCCATTTCCACCATCAGGGCAATAATTAAGAACTTCCAATAAACAGAAAATATTACAAATCTGCCTGGAAGAGGACGTTTGTCTATATTGTCTTGAAGCAAGGCGATGAGGACAGTGTGAGTGACCAAAGACTCTCCAAGGAACATAGCTGGAGAATTGCAGAAAATAGTTGAGTCTTGGAATATATTTGGAATAAACTGTCAGTTATATACAGTATTTTACAATCAAAATTAATTGGGATGAGTCACAAATCCAACTACAGAAAACTGTTGTATTTGTTCTGATTAAATGTCACCTAGGCTCACAGATGGCTTAGCTCACCTTCAAGCACCTGAGCTGGTTTTATGAGCGATGAAGGCATGATAAAAAACGTGTTTGGGGTGGAAAATATTGATTTGGTGTTGAAATGCTGCTTTATTTCAAAGAGCAGGAGAAGCGTAAGAATATCATACAAGTGGGATTTTTTGGAAAACAATGTTATCTGTGCTTCAGCCTCTGTTTCTGGGTTATGTAGTCCTCTTTTCGGTTAAATCTGAATTCAGTTCTCCACACATCCACTCTCAGATCCATTAAGGCTTTGTCTTGTGCACAGCAACCTCATCCTTCTGAGCCATTGGCCTAAAGAGTGAGCAGCTTGGAAACCGTCTCCAAGTGCAATCGATCCATGCATTTCAGTGTCTCATTTACCCTAAATGCATTTCTAACGTCCACCTCGCCTCAGAATGAAGGTGCTCTCGGTTCAATGATGCATCTGGAAAATTCTGAACATCAGTGAGGGAGAAACAAAACCGTCCAGACAAAACTAATTATTTAAGCTCATCAAAATGCTCTACTTAGTATGTGTCATTCTGAAGACTCATAGAAATGCAAATAGTGTTGTGGTAAACCATAGGGGAAAAAGATAGAAAAATGCTAACCGTAATAAACTTGTTGCAAGCTAATGGTCTAATACTAAATTGTTTCATTTACAAAAAGCAGCTTAAACGTGACTCATGATTATGATCTAATGTAAAAACAACAACAAAAATGCAATATCACACTTATGTCCTAATGTATTTTCTTACTGTAAAAGCCCTGGAATTAATCAGTTTGTTTCATGTCCATAATTTAACCAACCTTTTTATGTTAACATATATCAGAGGGAATATGAATAATTAAAAAAACACAAAAAAGCAACAGCCTGGAGGGACTGACCACTATTGTGCATTCCATTGTATGCCATTACTCCGGACCCATAAATCCTAGGAAACGCAGGCTTAGATTGAGGTATCTATTGCATTAGCGTAGTGAAATGCAATAATGTAACAACTGTTCATTTAAGCACACTTTATAACTCATGGAATCTGATACATTAATAAAGAATCCGAGCTTGGTTAACATGTGACTTAACATGCCACATAATCTTGGACCTATGATATTTAGGATTCAGTGGAATAATATGAAGGTTTTGATTTGATAACTAACACAAATACAGTAGGGTCCAAAAGTCTGAGAAGTTTTGTGAAAATCCTTCAATTTTTTATATATAATATAATATAATATAACATTGTAATAATATTTCACAATATCACATAGTACTGTCTTGATGAGCATAAGACTTCTTAAAAAATCTATAATATAATATTATATAGAAATATATATAAAATATGTAATATATTTATATATAATATAATAATATATAAAATATATAATATAGTGTAATATGATACACAATTTTATTAAAAATTTTAGCAAAAATATATCATTAACAAAACCTGCTTATCCATGAAATCCAAAATTATTTATTAATAATTAATAAAATAGGGAAGGAACTTGGAAAGGAACTTTCTTATTATTTAGTAACTAGTACAGAATCGTAAAATATACCTTATTCATACATAACTTTTTTGATTTGCTATTTTCCAACTCGTAAAACATGTTTATTTCCATGTCTAAATAAGATTCCAGATTTTCAATGCAGTCCCAGACGTTTGGACATCACAGTATTATTTACTCTTATTTATTCAGCTGATTTGGGGTGTACATAAAGCATGTCTCATATAATGCCACTGCCTTCTTCCTTATTCCAAGTTTTGAAGCAATGAGAAACTACACTCATAATTTACCCTCGCTGCCCACCTGCAATGCTGCTATTATATAGTTCAATGGACCATATGCCTAACAGCAAAGTATTAAATCAGACATGACTGAGGCCAGCTGGAATCAATATCTCTCTGTTTTGCATCCTCAGACTCTACTACGAAGACTGCACCAACATAAAGTGTGATTATGGCCACGGGCATTATGATGACATTTCATTCTTACGGTTTGTGGCCATAAAAGACTGATGTGATGTATGACCATGATTTACACATTGCTCGTAATATTCTTGTTTTGTCTTTTTGTAGCACAACATAGGTCTGGAATCACATGCTACAGAATAAAATGCTAAATGCAAAATGTCCATATACACTAACAAGGAATGTGAAAAAGAGAACCTCCTCACAGGGCAAATTAAGGTGAGGGATCCATGTTGGAATAATCTCTGGAAGGAATGAAGCCGATGTTTTCAGACATTGAGTGTTGTGACTGGCAGGTTGCGGTTTCATTAGGAACTACATAAAATCTCAAGTCAATAAACATCAATAGCTTCAATAACCTTTAGCCTCAATAGCTGCTGTTATAAATTGCAGTACAGAGCCAATGAGATGTCAGAAGCATGCTGCAAGTATTGGCTACCATGCAGCTTTAACAGCAGAACATAACTACATCCCATTTCATGTTGGTTGATCCATAGATTGAACCAAACGTTCAATGACATTCCAAAGATGTTCAACAGAGTTCACATCCTACAAACAAGGATATTTCATTCTGAAATCAGATCAATTCTAAAGTCTCTAATTTATCCATCACAGAAGCATTTGGCTTTGCCAAGTTAGGTGAGCAATGGACAGCAAAGTAAATCAAGGACACTGGTGATTCTAGAAAATTACAACTTAAAAACACCACAAACCATTACAGCACGTCCAATACCCTGAACAATTTCCCATTGATGTCTAATTCGATTTTTCCCTTGCCTATGTGAGGTGCACAGACAAGTGATGCAGCAACAGCAATGGGTTTTTGAAAAGGACTTCAGGTACTGAAACTCTAATAACATTGTGAACATTGCACAATCATTATGTATTTTAGGGAGATTATGAGGTGCATCATGTTCACCGCAACAGCTGTCTTCCTGAAAAAGTATGTTCCCAGAACTTTCTTGACATGGTGGATCGTTGTAGCTCCATCATGTGCACCGCATCTGAGATGAAGTGGTCTGTTTGGCATCTACTATCTGTTCTCTTTCTAAATCACTTAAATAACACACTCTGCCCATTATCGCATGAAATAGCATACTATATAGTAACTGAATTTCCCGGTATTGTGAGCAGTATACATTACACACACACACACACACATATCCATTTTCCAAACCGCATGCCCTACACAAACACACACACACGTAAACGGACACACTATACATACATACATACTGTACACACATAGATACATAAGCTATATCTTTCAGTTTGGGGTCAGCTAGATTTTTTTAAAAGAAATGAATACTAGTATTCAGCAAGGGTGCATTAAATTGATAGTGACAGTAAAGTCATTTACATTGATCTGTAGCTCATATAAATTTTGTTATTTGACTTTCTATTCATGAAAGAATCCTAAAAAATGTATCACAGTTTCCACAAAAATATTAAGCAAAACTGTTCTCAACACTGATAACAATAAGAAATGTTTCTTAAGCAGCAAATCAGCATATTAGAATGATTTGTAGAATGATTTCTGAATCATGTGACACTGAAGACTGGAGTAATGGTTGCTGAAATTCTAGCTTTGCCATCACATGAATAAATTACCTTTTAAAATATTAAAATAGAAAACAGTTATTTTAAATTATAATAATAAACAACAATATTACAGTTTTAGTGCATTTGATCAAGTAAAGACAGCATTGATTAACATAAGAGATTTCTTAAAAAAAAAAATAATAATAATAAAATTATACCACCCCCATATATAAACAAGTGGCATCTGAAAAACGTTTTTAAATTACTTTTAACCAACTGCTTTCAGTGTGACTTTATTGATTTTATTATCCAATGCAAAGACAATTAATACATTTTAAGTGTGGTTTAAATGTTCAGATACTTTTTGGGGCCACAGTATTTGCGCAGTATACACACATATGTTTGTGCGTGTGATTTGACACCAAAACATAAATGTTCTTGTGGATAAATGACATTACTGGGTCATCCATCTACTCAGAAAGCAAGAAAACAGCTCCCATTGTTACGTTTTTTTATTATGGAACCCCTGTAAGACCTCTGGTCAGTGTGTCCAGTTTGAAAGCTTGGGTAAGTTGGGTAAGTATCTGGCACTGAGATGAGGAGACAGGTAATGCTTAGACTGAGTCAGTGCCCGAGTCCCTTTTTGGACATTATTAGGGTTTTACTGCTTTGTAGTAGAGCGCGCTAATGCTCAAAAACAAAAGAGTCCATTGCCAAGATCTGTCTAGTAAATGAACTCTTCCGGCTAAGGGAGCAACTTTAAGAGGCACTCTATATAAAAGCAATAACACACAGCTGTTTCCTCTCTCATGGTCTGACTGCATTCTTGATGGTTTCCGAGTTTTGATTTTCTCCTGAGCACAGAAGTACCAGATTTTTTTCTTTTGGTTTTCCTCTCTGTCAACCTGCTGTAATGGCTGCATGATGTGATGATGTGGTGACATGTATGTGTCTTTTTTTGCATCAGGTAATGCTAAAAAACATGCTCTTTAAAAACAGAACAACATGCCTGTGAGTAACCAGTGTGGAAACATCGTCTTAATTTAGCAGCATGCTGAAATAGATGGACGGATGATGTGAAGAAAGGAATATAGAGATAAACCCTAAACTTTACCCTTGTTCCCTTATTCATTTGTCTCCAAAGAGATTGGAGAGAGGGAGAGTGCGAGGCAAAGAGTGCAGTCTCTAAAGGCCCTTGTTGACGGAAACAAAGGCTGTGGAGAAAGTCTCTATAATGATCCCAATACCTACCTATTTGCTGACCTCCAACAACCTCAGAAGAAAAGACTCTTATGAAGGTTTTAAGTTCAGATGAGGCCAGATTCAAAGAAAAGGAGAAAATGAAGGCTTCGAGAGGACATGGCTGCATCATCTCATACAAGTGGCACATGTATTGAACTGAACTCAAATCAAAACAAATCATCCAGATTTCAACAGCATTTCACTTCTGTGGTTGTCACAATGGAATAATTTCAGTTGTCAATACTAATGCCACCAAAATGTCATAATAATCAATATAAATTCCAATCCCACAGCATAATTCAATAGCAACTGATGTGCTATTGAACATCTGTGTGCTTTATTTATAAGGTAAATATTAATATAAACTGCATTTCTTCACATATTTTGTTTATTTTCCAGTAAAAAGTAAAACAAGATATATACATACTGCAAACATACATACATATACATATATACTGTATATATTTTTTCTGAGAATACTGTATAACTTGAATCCTATTTATTCTTACCTTGCATATGCCTCACAAAATTTTGTTAGCATTATACTTAAAACCAGATGCCAATAAAACAACATTATATTTAGATATGTATATATATATACAGGTGCATCTCAATAAATTAAGTCTGTGTGCATTGAATTTATTTAATACACGAGTTTCACAATTTGAGTTGAATTACTGAAATAAATGAACTTTTCCACGACATTCTAATTATTGAGATGCACCTGTGTATATATAATAAAATTCAATACAATATTTTCAAGGATGTTTAGAATTTTTTTAAAGGAAAATAGGACAACATACTGATACTTGCATTATTTCCCTATTAAGTAAATGTTATTTTTACAAGTAAGCAGTAAAACAAAGCAATAAATTGATCTGTGAGTGGGCTACATTTACACCGCAAGCCTAATACACAGAACTTTTCGCCAAAATCTGATTTTCTCTCCCACCTGTTTAAGTCCACTTAAGATAAACCGACTATCCTTATATTAATACACCACCAAGTGGTTTCAAGTAGTGCATTTGATGTGCATTTCATACAAACAGCTAAATTACCCTGCATGCATGTGAAGATGCATATAAGCATTCGAAGCAGCCGCTTGTCAGTTAGTCACTGAGTCTGTAGAAAGACTGGCATCTGTACATTTTTTACTGTAGTACCACTACTTCTGACATCCCTATGCAGTTCTGCCAGCGCTTTCCTGCACAGCTCCATTTGGTCCCATCACTATAGCAGACCATTAACCAATGTGCAGTAACACAAATACTCTGACGTATGGCTATACACACACAATAGAGCATAGTGAAACGAAACACCCCAGCACGAAGGTTATACATCAACGTCGCTGCAGTGAGAAAATGAAAAGCTTTCATAAGGCGGCCCATTCCGGCTGGTGCATTTGCCATTGAGTGCGCTTGACAGTGTAAACCGATTTGTTGGCCAGCTTGGCTATCACCCCTCAACTAATGGGGTTGAAGAGGAATGGGCACACCACGCAGATATTGAACAGGAGCGTTAATCTTGATTCAGCTGTCATTCCCCCAATGAGGTGTTAAATCAATACAGATATGGCTTCCCAGTTCTAAGCTTCACTTCTCAAGTTCGCGCTCAAGAAGAAAGCTTAGACTTTAATAAGGAGCATGTAAACCATTTGCCGAGACTCTTTGAGCAAAGACAAATTCATCAGGCGCCATAGTCTATGAGCTCAATCATGGGGAGTTGTCAGGGGAAAATCGGATCTACCCACCACGCAAATAATGTACGCCGCCGTCGTCTATCCTCTGCAGTGCACGCTGTTAGTGAACCAAGACAATCCTGTGAGCAAACATCACCAATCAGCTCAGAGAAATGGCTGCACTGATAAAGGTTGACTTGTTTTGAAAATGAGTGCTGACATGCAAAAAACTAACTAACAAATGAACAAACAAAATAAATGAGAGCTAAGCTTGCAATCAAATTGTATTGTCAGGAGTTAGGCACACATATATCAGCGCAACGCCTGCTGGGAAACCTTTGGTACTTTGCGGTGATCTATGGCTTTGGCATTTCTGGGGTTGTTCGCTGCCCTCTAACACTATTAGCGCCACCTGTGTGAGCCTGAACATTTGCATCAAAAGAATAACTTGTCCACTCGTCCAACAATAAAGAAGGAAGAGAGTGTGTCCCACTAGAGAAATAATGAATTGATTTTTCATTTTTCTGCTTTGTATTATCTATTTATTTATTTATTTTTACTGAATACCAGATACTCTTTGCAAAGAAGAGTGGAAAGGGCTGGTGAGCCGCACAATTTAAAGGTTTGTTACTTCAAATGAAATTTGAATGAATCGCTTAAAGCCAAGTCTCTTTGTAAGCAAGTGATGCCTGTACTTCTCAGCAACTGGGGAATGCATCACACGTTCATTATATTTTCGGTTTAAGATTTTCTCTTTCATTTTCTCTGTCTTAAAAGGTCTTGTTCACATCTTGCACTGATATTAACTCTCTTTGATCTTGTCATGGTAGATAATTTGCTGCCCTGGCAAGACAAAATGTATTGTAATCTGAATGTGAAGTCTGAGGTTTCTGTTCTAGCACAATGTTCACATTATTATATATAGCAGGCCAGGGGTCCGAGGCAAAATGTTTATGTGTGGGGCCCCTCTCTGCTCTCTGGATCCAATGAGACTACATCACAGGCCAATCCTCATCCTAAACATTTCTGACAACAGTCCTGCGGTGAAGTCCAAAAGTCTGAAAGTACTGAAAATCTTTTTTTTATATTTATGTGGAAATGAACAAGTTAAATGTAAAATGCAAAAGGAAAAAAGAAAAACATTAAAAAATATATTTTTATTTTTATTTTTCTAGGTCAGTTAAAGTAAAAAACAAATAAAAATCAAAGTTAAAAATTGTAAATTGTTATGCTGATTAAAAAAAAAACTGAATAATTAGAAATAAATAAAATATTAAACAATAGCAATACAAATGTAAAATATACACTACCATTCTAAAGTTATACTAATACTAATATTCAGCAAGGATACATTAAATTGAATCTAAAAGGGCAGTAAAAAGTACACTGAAGACTGTAGGAATGACTGCTGAAAAGCTTTGCCATAACAGGAATAAATTACATTTGAATAAGTATTAAAATATTTTAAATTGTAATAACATTTGATATGTTTGATTTCTGTTTTTACTGTATTTTGTTCAAATAAATAGCCATTGTGAGCATAAAAAAATGTCTTTCTAAAATATTTTTAAAAATATTACCCACCCCAAACTAGACAGCATTTTATATATACACACATAAAATATATATAAATTATTTCTGTTGTTGTTGTTTTTTAAATACAATATAATATTAATACTGTATTAAATTAGAAAAATATAAAATAGAAGCATTTTTTTTTCTTTGTGGTCTTAGACCTTTGGACCCCACAGTAAATATTCTGCAGTTTCAAGTCAATTTTGTGATCGCTACATACAATAGTGCAATATCCAATTCAAACTGCACTGGTGATGTGGTAATATCCAATCATGACGCAGGTAAATAGGCTTCCACAATCTGTTCCAGTCATATTCTAATCATATGTACATCAAAAAATATGTTTGAAATAGGTTCTGTGGTTGTATTGAATTATGATTGGATGTAGGTATCTCAAAGATGAAGGAAATGATTTGATATCAGGTATAGACAGGACTATAAGCCTAGCCTTTGTGATATTGTTTGTGCCACACAGTGAAGGAAAAAGCACAAAGTAATAGGATGGGGGGAGGGCCGGTATGCTTTGAGGGAATTGACCACCTTGACAAGCGAGGTGGAATGGAAGTCGAAGTCAATCTTCGAGCAGCTTCACCGGCGTGACAAGTATACTGGAGAAATCCCTGAAGGGAAGGGCACTCCAATGAGTTTTCCCAAGTTTAGTGCCAGCCACTAGCAAACAGACAGGACCACACATACATGCATCATTTCAATTCTGATTTTACAGTGTTATTCCCAATGAGAAGTCCATTAGGGCATGTAGCTATAGGGGCTACACATTACATGCTGAGACAGTGCTAATATAGAAGCCAGCAAAAAGAAATATATGTGCATTATGCAACAGGTAAACAAACCATGCAAGAAAAGAGTAAAGGGAAAAACACAGAGCACACAACATTCGGAAGAAGAGAGGTAGCCGACTGCCATTACATGCAATCACTCTTGATGTGCTCCCTACTAAACAACATGAGCACGTTCTGTGTTCATTCAACATGACAGGGACTACAGGCAGATCAGTCTGTTTTGTTTTAAGAAGACATGATTCAGTCCTTGAATTAGCTATATCACCCCAGGCAGATTTGCACTAATTCACTTTTACAAGGATGCACTGGAAAAAAAATGGACCGTGTGCAAAACCGTCAAACAAAGCAGAGCAACCTGCTTCAATATCGGAGCATTGTGAAAATGTGGCTCACACGATTCTTCCTCATGCATTGCATATTGCATACATTTTACAAGTTGACTCCTATTGCGGGTTTGCCTCTATACATCAAAATGTTACAGACTACAAAGTAAAAAAAGACAGAACTGGCTCTTTAATTTTAGATGATTCTATATGAAAAAATAGTAACAAGAAAGCAATGGCACAATATAGTGACTGTACAGAGCTATAAAACTGACATGGCTCAGATCATTTGTTCTCGGTGAATTTAATAAGAAATATTGTGTTTGTGTGTTCATATTGAAATCTCAGAATCTTTTTTTTTCTTACTGTACACTTAGGTACCTTGGCAAATAACAGCACAGTTTGTGACAATTTTGAGATATTCACATTATCACCAGTGCGACATATATTCAAAGACAGCCATGTTGTGTTTTTATGTGTGGTTCTGGTAACTAATAAAGATGTCAAAATGAGCTGTGTGTCACATGAAAGATCCAGTCACTGTCTTCCACCGACGCCAATCTCCTTAGTTTTGTGTGCGACTTCCATCTCCGCTCAGGTATGAAAGCTGGTGCTGGTTCATTGATGCGTGCCTCGAATGGACTTGTGTCTCATCAACTTTACAGTAATATTGATGTCACCATCTTTGATATAAATTAGAATTACTGTTACTATGCTTATAGATGATATTCACAGCTATGGAGAGAAGAGAAAATATGACTGACAACAGCGTCATACAATAGCAACCTGAATACTGTTTGTAAACTGTTCCTCTGCATCGTTATCACTACAGCTGTGGTGTGGACGCTCCTATTGTGATTTAGAACGATTATTAAAACTTTATAGTTATCATTATAGTTAGTGGTCCTTGGTGAGAATGACCCTTTAGACAGATCACTCAGAAAAAAAAAATTAAACATTATTATTTACTTACCCTCATATTATTCCAAACTCGTATGACCTTTATTCTTCTGAAAATAAACAATTCGACATGAACGATTATTAAAACTTTATAGTTATCATTATAGTTAGTGGTCCTTGGTGAGAATGACCCTTTAGACAGATCACTCAGAAAAAAAAATGTAAACATTATTATTTACTTACCCTCATATTATTCCAAACTCGTATGACCTTTATTCTCCTGAAAATAAACAATTCGACATTTTGAAGAGTCTGTGCACAGGTATGATCCATAACACCAAGAATGTTAAACACCAAAAAAGCCCCATAAATGTTAGAGTTTATCAGCGACTTTGATGAATGTGATGTCAGCATCACAAAAGAATCATCCAGTTGTTAAAATCGAACTGAATCAATTGATTGATTTGTGAGCAAATCAGTCCGATTCGTGAACGAATCGTTCAATCGAATTTCTGAACCAAATCAACTAGGCTAGTTCGTTGAACATAATCGGTTCAAAAGTACAATTCTAATTTGTTCTTTGAGTTTAACTAATGGACAATGCATTCTCCTTTTGTACTCCATGAAAAATAACACTTTATTGGTTTGTAAGGATATAAGGGTAAGTAAATAATGACTTAATTTAAATGTTTGGATGAACTGTTCCTTTAAATAACATACAGTCAGTGTATAAAATATGGTACCAGTGGCTCCTTTAATGGTCAGGGTTGGGGCTAACGCAAACATTTCTAATGCCTTACACATTAATTCAAAAACCCTCAGACGAGAAACCAGTGGAAACCTCTGAATAGGAAATTATGTTAAATTTGTCACTCCAATCCCTTGCAATAGAGTATTAGTTTGTGAGATGGTAGAAACATGATCACACGCTGGGTAGGTGTAATTGAAAAATGGAGGGGCTCTTAGATGGAGAGCAATTACGATGTAACCCTCTTTGAGATGGAAGGCAATGTCAAATTGAACCTCTAAGCAAGCTACTCAAATGATGGCAAGTTTGCTTCAGAAATCAAAGAGACCCAGTGTGGTATTTTTCTCCCGACGAGTAAAAGCCCCATCTGTCACACAGGAAGAGAGACTATTTATTTGTCATAACCTATACTGAAAAGAAAGCAGATGAAAGTAAATGGAGGCCTGTTGAAAGCATTAGAATTTTTGAAGTTTATAAGTTCATATATCACACATTGCCATGTAAATGATTCAATTTACCGCACTCTAAACAAACAAAAAGATACAGAGAAAAATTCAACTTGTTAATATTAGTCCCTGAGACCTACCATCTCAAAAAAAAACAAAAAAACACCATAAACCAGGAATTTTATGAAAAGCTTCAATGCTTCAGATAACAATGTGGATCAATTGCAATTTTCCTGGTCTATAGGCCTAGCAATTGCCATTGTCTGGGGTAAATTCAATGATTCATTTTAAATGTCAACATTGTGCGTGCTTGCATCTGTTCTCTCGTGAAACATGCTAGAAAATCTGTAACACCACTTATTGACTGATAAGCAATAGTCTATAGCCCTATTCGCACGGGATTAGTATTACCTGGTGACGTTTCCTGTCAGCTTGATTTCTGAGTGGACTTTGCTGTTCCGATGAGCATGAACGGTATATGAGTGTAGCACTCACATGGGCCGTGAGCGACTGAGCGGAGCGCACACGCATAGAGCGGGATAATACGCAGAGCGGCACACCACGTGAAAGTGAATCCTGAGCGGTGAACTAATTTTCGGCAGCCGGAATTTCAGTGCATCTCTAATTATTTGCGACATTAGAAATGGATATTATATAATAGCTGCTTTTTTGTACATTTTAGCAATTTAAAAATATTAAAAAAAGATTTTTTACACGGCACCCCTGCTCTCGACAGACGTGGCACCACAGTTGGGAAACACTGCTCTAAATAATGCCGCGAGTGGGGCTTGAGGAAGTGACGTCGCCTGCGTCTGCGCAGTGTGACCTGATGCAGCCCCTGAAGCGAGACACAGGAAACAGAAATACTGCAAAATAATAATAATAACGCGACTAAACGAGACGAAATAACGTTATAACATTTTCGTTTCATCTCGTTTTGTTTTGGTCAACGAAAATGAAGAGACATTTTAGCATAGTTTTTATTTTGTAAACCACATTTAGTCTTGTTTTTATTCGTCAACAATATTGCATTATACATTTAATTATAGTCATCGTCACATGACCAGCATTTACGTTGCGTCTCGTCTCGTTTTCGTCACGTGATAAAGGTTCGTTGACGACGATATTTAGTCATAATTTTCGTTGATGAAAGCAACACTAGTCCCCAGATAATACTAATCCCGTGCGAATAGGGCTTATGTAGCTTTACACATGTGATTTGAGTAAATAAGAATTAATTTTCCATAAATGCACAGCAGTGCCTTCCTGAACATTAAATAAGAATTGGATTGGCATTGGATTGCAAACTTAAAGATGAAGTGGTTATTTTTTATTTTTTGTCAAAAATACTTTCTCATCTTTCCAGCCTAATATAAACCAAGACACCTAGATGTATACCTTCAATAGGTTGATTTCCCCTGAAAAAAATGTAAATACTGTGATGCTATGAAAACATTTTCCAGTTAAACTGAGCATCTCAACCGCCTAGCAACACTAGTTTTATGGTTTAAGATTCGGTCGTGGCTATCCTCTTGTTTTAACCAATGGCAGGCAGGGGGAGTGTTCAGCAAACTTGTTGAAAAACAGTTCCATCCTGTCGCCAAAGAAATTACACGCTTCACCTTTAGGGTTTAAATGCTGAGAGATTACCTCACTGAAACAAATAGGTGAACCGTGCTGGAAGATCTAATTGCTTTTCTCAGTTTCTCTTTGAAAACTTCTCTTTTTGCTTTCTCTTCCAACATCACTTCAAATATAGCCATCAGCAGTGATTTTTGAAGTTACTTGGTGAGAGCAGTCAGGTCAGAATCCTAGGCGGAAAGACTTAAGAACACAAAGAAACGATAAGACGGAGGAAAATAGAGCAATATGTCAGACATTTGAGTGGAAACAGACAGTGAGACAGCAGTGTAAACAGGCCAATTTAAGAGTGAGTGTTAACAATTGCTATAGCGACTCTTCCCTGGCTCTCTGAAACTCTTTATAACTCACTGGTGCTAAAACAATCAAACATCCAGACAGACAAAACAACCATTGAGAGAGTTTATATCATGAATCGACTGTCCTCCTCAAAGTGTCTGGGTGGGAATGAGGGTTTAAAATGGGGGTGTAAAAACTCTACAGACAATTACATTGCCCTCCGATTTAATAGCTAAATTACAGGCGCAGCTACAAACCATGTGGCATAAACATTCACAGCCTGCTGAAAGCACAACAACATTGATCAGTGATGTACGTGAATACAAAACTCAGTGCAAGCAGGCAATGATTGTTGTAATTAATTAAAGCTAATTATCACCCTGAAAATGTTTTGAAACCATTGACCTTTTTCGGATTGAAAGTAAAGAACTTCTGTTAATGTCAACATGAAATGCCATTTGCAAACCATGCACTTGTGAGTTAAATGGGATGTTCAACAAGAAAAAAAATGTTGGGTGGGGCCTGATTTTATCCATTGGGCATTGAATAGATTGTAAAAACTGGTCTTGGACGTCGTTGGTGGGGAGGGGCTGATAAATATGACAGCGAAAAACGTATTACATTCTGAGATTTGTTTTGCTTTGGAACCATGCACAATAGGATCAGGAATGTGGATTAGGAAAGTACATGGGGTACATTTAGATTTTTATGTTGACTTCAACACTAAAAAAAGTAAAAATAACTATGTCATGTACATAAATTTGGACAATATTATTACTAAAATAAAATAGTCTGCTATTGTTTAATACCGTAGCTGTGAACCCAGGGCAAATAATAATAATAATAATAATAATAATAAATAAAACAATTCTGATGGTCTGCCATCACATACATTTTTAATAGACTGTTTGCATTATTACTACGATAGTGGGGTAGTTTTGCTTTATAGCCATGAAAGTAAGTGACTCGGTAATAGCTAGAACATTATCAGTGAACATTGGTAAACATTTCACAAATCCAAAATGCTTCGGATAGTTTCATTTCAAGTCTTTTTGGAACAGAAAAATCAGTGATTAATCCAAAACAAGCTTCCATTTTATATTAGCAATAAGAGATGGCAAGAGGATGTGGATGTAACATTTATGACAGCTGTGAGTTTGACGGAGCAACTCTCTTGTTAGATAAATTATGCTGGCAAATTTCACAAAACTCCAAACAACAGTTGCTTTTTCTTTCTAACTCCAGTCTGTACTCTGAATGTGCTGTAGGATTTTTCAGTACATAGATGTTGATAAAGGGTAATTTGCTGCTTCTAGCTGCTGTTATGTAATGCTGATGTGAAATATTAAACATGTAAAGCTCAGGACTGCCAAATCTATGCTAGAGAAAGTGCTTTATGTTAACCCCCTAAACTGCACGCAGGTGGCAGACCTTATATCTTGAGCAGGGTGTTCTTGCAAGAGTATGGAGTTTTCTTTCTCCCTGGTGCTTGTGTGTGTGTGTGTGTGTGTGCGTGTGCGTGTGTGTGTGTGTGTGTGTGTGTGTGTGTGTGTTTGAGGTGGTGGGAGATGGTTGAGTGTGTGTATGCATGTGCATTTGCGTATGCAAGTATGCATTTTTCCTGTTTCTCAGTGCTTCGGATTCCATAATTGAAGACTAGTGAAACGCAAGCAAAAGGCCAATAGCTGCATCTGGTCCGAGAGCATGTTAAATTCAGTGAGAATGTCTGGGGCAAAAAATGCTTTTTGCTAATGCACAAATTATTTTACTGCCTTGGGTAAGCATACATCAGTTCTTTGAGCAGATGTGGCAGATATTTACAGTTTTTTACTCTGTAATGCATACAGGCTCCTATCGCACGAGTACTGTGGTGGTACCGTGATGGTATCAGATGATGATTCCATGGTGCTTTGATAAATACACAGAGACAATATAAGGAGGAGACGTTGTTGTTCAAGACTTTCCTAGCTCAACATTTTTTATGGCACTACATTAAAATGTCTGATTAAAAATGATAGAAAATGACTTGGCCGTATATACAGTATATTTACTTTTAGTATCAATCATGAAAATATGTGAATTAATGTCTTTTAATGTACTCATCACATTCTGTACAACAGTTGTTTCTGGACTCTAAATTTGATTGGACAGTCAACATTCCAAGGATATTGATTTACAGTCCAACAGAACTGCCAGTTTTCACTGTTTATGTCACTGTTTGATTTTTTCAGTGACTCATTCTGCAAGTTAAATCGTTACGCCAGTAGGTGGCGACATACGTCATTGAGGCTGTCTCATTTCAGAAAAGAAACCATTAAAAAATAGACTGATATTTGTTGTGAGGTGTAATTACTGTAGTGTAGTGTAATGTTTTTTGTTTTGTTTTTGTTTTTCCTGAAATAAACCATCTTTGGTGGCTTATCTGGCTGAAAAATGCAAACTCTGGAGGGCACAGTCTTTGAAATGAGACACATCAAGTGAATTTATTTCTGAGAAAGTCATTGAATCATTCCTTTAGCGGAGATAAAATAGACAAAGTAACTGGCTGTATTGTGTTTAAAATAGAACTTAAGTTTTTGTATTTTGAACTGCTGTATAAAAGCAGTATCACTTTTACACTAGCCATTATGTAAAAATACAGTTTTTAGCACGTTCAGCTAAAGAAAACAATTTTATATCAAAGTTTTCAGATTTTATCTTGAAAAGCAGCTGTGGCAATTTCACTCTTTTCCCATTTAAGTAGATCAGAACTGTACCTCCATTACCTAACATGCTGCCGAGGACTGACTTGCCTTAAAGGAACTTTGTATGTACCACAGTACTGAATGATTACACACCCTGGTACTTCAAAGAAGACCATGATATTACTACGGTGCATGCCCAAAATACCATGGTAATAATACCATGGTGCATTTTTTTGTCAGCTAAGACTCACAGTCTAATCCAACATTTCTCAGTCAAAATGAAAAGATCCCTCTTACCAGTCCTTCTTTTACACATTTTACTTTGATGGTCAAAGTTGAAGCCATTATCTAAGTGGATTATAAAAAGATTACATCAGCCTCAACTGAAACCTTTTTCAGGCTTGCGGTAAAATGGCTCTGGATGCAATGAGCACATGTTGTACATGAGTAAAGGAAATTGCAATGACTAGGAGGAACCTAGGAGGAACCAGTGCGGTGAGGTGCATCTTAATTTACCGCAGCTGAGGTGGGCAAGGCTAAGATAGACGTAGTGTGTACTTCTGATCTAAAGATCAGTGTAATGATGATCTGAAAATCCTTATAAGAGGGTTTGCACAAAAGCGTTCAGTGAATTTATGAGCAAACGAGCTCCACCCGCAGCGAGGACTCTCCAGTTGTCCTGTCGCTGCACCTGCTGCCTCTTTTTCTCAATAACGGCAGTGTTTTTGCTGTGAGCTTTAAATGCGCTTATATCAGCACTCATGCTCGAGGCCTGTCATCTCCACGTACCGCTGCAGAGTTTCCTCTGCCTGCGATCTGTCTTTGATCACAACTCTCTGACTGATGAATGGCACCATGTAGTCGGCATTTCAGAGGGTAAATATCCATTAAACGTTGGGCATCTGTCTCTGGGCAGCCTGGCTGAGGAATGAATGAGAATCGGCCTCGCTGACGCCAGGTCAGTGCTATTCTGAGCTAAACATGGAGTCCTGCATTATTCATATACCTGCTTTGTGAACATATGCAAATCTGATCTCCATACTCAAATTTTTCTAACATAACCACGGTCCCCTGCAAAAGGGAGAGATATTTGATCTCTTAGGCTGAAGACTACATCAACGGATGCATGCAGAGGGTCCTAAAGAGCTTCTTTAATGGTTAGCCTTGAACTATACTAACTCTTATTGTCATGTTGATGTTCACAAATCACAGATTCAATTAACAATTCATACATTACATATATAAAACATGCTACAATACATAATGTTAAACCCATAATCCACATTTACTATCTGCATCCCATATTGCATGTTAACTGAATCGCGGGTGCAAAACTATTTTATTTGCATATTCAGATTCTCTCCCCGAGGTGATCATCAAAGTGTGAAAGTGTGCCGTTAAACATTCATCAAGATGAAGAATTACCCACCTCCATAACAATGTGAACATAACACTGAAAATAATCAGATCTTGAAGACTGGAAGTGCTGTATCCTAATTCGGAAATCTCTTTAGATCAGCTTCATCCATTTAATGCAGTAAATATTCTGTTAACATTTGTTTGGAAATAGGCCATGTTTACATTATCAGATAGGAGCCTCGCAATTTGCACAGAATGAGTTGAGGAATGCTACTGACTTTGTTTGGTCGTGGCTAAGTGGATGTAAGAACCCCCAGATTGCTTTCTTATCAATTATACATTCACTGGGACACTGCTATCCACTCTGCTTACCAAAGGAGAAGACCAAACGGCAGAGGAAGAAAGATACAGATGCAACAGCAACAAAATCCAATCTCACACATCAGCATATTGATTTCAATCCTGTGAAAAGACCAGCATAGCTGGTCTACAGCATAGGTTTTGTTTCTGAAGCTGGTCCGGTGGTACTTAACTTAAAGCAGCAAGACCTTTATGATCAGGAAGATCAACATCTACATAGCTTACGATTTGCAACATTGTTAATTTAGATAATTTTTTTTAAATTGTTGTTTTCTTTTAGTCATGTGTTATGTCTTTTTTGGTTAAAATTCCATTTAAATTTAGTCAGCAGGCTAATTTTGTCATGCCGTTGTCATTAAATTCAAGCCAACCAATAATAAAATAAATAAAAAAGTTAAAAAAAAACATTATTTAATCAATAATTTATTATTATATCATATATAATCATTATTTTATGTTTAATACTCTGTAAAAATAATTTGTTTAATTTATCAATTTTATTGAATTATTATTATTTTTTATAGTTTTATTACTTTATAATACAATAGCACATGAGGATATTAAATCTTTCAAAACTGTTATTCCTTTTATCAGTAAATTCTTTGATCACTAGGTCAGCACAAAATCAGCCTGGACCAGCATGAAAATTCAGTTTAAACTGGGAAGAAGTAAATCATGATCAAGTTCAGTCCAAATCCACACAAAAAATAAATGAATAAAAAATAAAATAATGATTATGCTGTTTACCTTAAACAGGCGGAGGATATTAGCCACCATTATAGACACGGAACTGGACGACGCTCCAATGACACCCACCACCCTTTCTGGCTTGGTAATGATGGGCGATCCTCCACCTTGGCACTTCACATCCGTGCCATCCTTTTCGATGAGGGCCTGGACAAAAGTGAGAGACTGCTCCAGAGCGTGTGTGTCCCGCGAGCATGTGTCCAGAATGCGGGCGCCCAGCGTGATATTTGGGAGCAGTTCATGGTCATTGTTGATGCGGTCCAGAGCAAAGAGCATAGCTTCCAGACGATGGATTCCCTTTTCCTTTTTTAGCTCACCGCAGGGTTTGCCCTCGTGACCCCGGGCGTGAACTGGAAACAGGCCGCCCAATGAAATATCCCCATCAATCCGGATAGAGTTTAGATGCGTGTGGCCTGGACCTTTGGGCTTCGCAGCCAAAGCAGTCAGGAAGAGGTAGAGAAGAACCAATGCTGAGCCCTGACAGCGACGGTTGGTCCATTCAACCATTTTGCCCATGGCTGAAGACATTGTAGCAAGCCGGTTTCAACCAAAGTGTGTCTATTTTTGGATCTGAGATGTGTCACAACTGAGTTGACAGGTCAATGGAGACACCCTTTGACAGGGCACAATCTTTTAAAGTTCATAGTTATGTCACGTAGCGATAGATTTGTAATTGAATGGAATGCTCATCAGGTTCTTTAGGCAGCAGTTCTGCATCAATCCGCTTTATCTCCTGTCAAGGAACTTCCTCTAGAGTCCTTTGATGAGATTAAATGTTAACCGTACGTCTTTGGTCCCTTGCTCCCTCTAGGTTTCCAATCGCCCTGTCTCCTAGTGGAGGGGGTTGGGGGTCTTGTGCTATGAACACAAAGCTTCACCAACCTGTGAGCCTTCCTGGAAAAAAAGATAGGAAAAAAGGAATAAGTAAGCACCAAAGAAAGGCGATACAGTCAGATGTTTCTGTATCAGTATGGGCATTGCAGCACTTATGTTCTTTTTCTTAAACTTTCCTTTGCAACATCTTACTGAAAACAGCTTCTTACTGAAAACCCCCTTGCTTTTTCTCACATGCTCCCTCTCTCTTCCTCTCTATTTTGAATTTAAAACGTTGCTATGGGCTCCCAATGTCGAGAGAAATATGCTTTGGCTCCCACATGTCTCTTTTCAACATTCTGAATGAAGGAGCTGCATTCCAATGAAGAGCTTCTATCCAGCGAGAGAGAATTATCTATGTAATGTGCTGTTTTCGTTTTCCCCCCATCTGGAATGACAAGCTCTGATAAAGAAAATAAGTTTGGTTGATGAAAATTGTTCTGCATACACCATATACTGACAAAAGGCAGACCCTTTAATCTTTTGCCACTATGGTCACCGCAGGATATTTAAGTTCTTGGAATTAATTGTTATTTTGGAAACCTCGGGGTCATTAATTACTTTAAGAAATGAGATTTAATTTGTATGACACTGATCTTGATGTGGGTTGAGTTGCTTCCCATAACGTTGACAGTCACTGTTATCATTACTCCTTTAATTGTTGCCTAATTGGGTTAAAATTTACATACTGGAATATTCCATTAGCTTTCTGTGTTTTCAGAATGCATGTGCGTATATTTGAGTTGCTGATTCTTCTGAACAGAAATTTTGATTTGATGGTGAGTGGCAAATACACCAAATCAATCTAGACATATTTTTAATGCTTACACATTATCGTTATCATGCACCATCATGATTCACTGCTTGACTTGTTTTCACCTCCTCCAGCACACTGAAGATATATTTTCTCTGCAATTTCAAATGTATCTATTAGTTATGCATAGCTTTAAAATCTCCCTTTATATTGCTCTTTATGTACAGTACTGTATATTTTTAAATGATCACTAAATGCACAGTTAAGGTCTTGGATACTTTCATAAAAATACTGTGCATTTCTTTAAACATGGATGCAGTTTAAGCAATTATTTTCAAGCCTTGATCCCAGCAAATCTATTTTGGCACTGTTTAGTTCACCTCACTTATTTACAAGGTGATAGAAAAATCTCAGAAATTCTCTTTTATTCCTTTGTAAGTCTTACTGACCTGCTCTCATTCTTTCTTTTTTTGTCTTATCTCATCCTCTCTTCCCACCTCCTCCCCTATTAGTGCACTATACGTTGGCTCCACACTTCTCCTCCAGTGCACAGGCACTTCAAAGAATTACAACAGGGCCTCTGAAGTGACTCTGAAATGCTTTTTCAATGTTGGCAAATGTTCTTTGATATTAAAGAGTGAACTGGGGAATCCTTCCTCTGGGAAAAGTAGTTCGTGTGAGAGACCACGGTAAGGCTTGGAGCACATGTTCCACTCTCCCACGCTCTCAGCAAAGGGAAACATTGCCAAACACGTGAGAGATGGAACACAGCCTAGATTCAAAGGTGTTTGTCTTGAATGATTTACCTTTAGGTGTTGTTAACAGTGTTGGGGAGTAACTACAGTGCCTTGCGAATGTATTCATACCCCTTCATTTTTTTCACATTTTGTTTTGTTACTGCCTTATGTTAAACTGCTTTAAATTAGTTTTTTTCCACAAAGATCTACACTCCATACACCATAATTGTCAAGCAAAAAAAAACAGGTTTTTAACATATTTGCAAATGTATTAAAAATAAAAAAAAATGAAGGGTCACAGAAGCATGTAGTCTCTGTTACCCTTAATGGAAGACGTTTTAAACAACCAGGACTCGTCCTAGAGCTGGCCTCCTGGCCAAACTGTGCAATTGATGGAGAAGGGCTTTGGTTAGCAGCATGGAAGTGTGCTGGTAGCAGTCTCATGCTGTGGGGCTGTTTTTCAGCAGCAGGGACTGAGGGACTTGTTAGAGTAGAAGAAACGCTCAGTGCAGCAAAATATAGAGATACCCTTAATGAAAACCCAGTCCAGAGCATTCAGAACCTCAGACTGGGCAGAAGGTTCACCTTCCAACAGGACAATGACCCTAAGCACACAGCAAGAGTGGCTTATAGACAACCGTGTGAATGTCCTTGAGTGGCCCAGCCAGAGCCTGAGGTTGAACCCAATCAAATATTTCTGGAGAAACCTGAAATTGTGCATCTGCCCTCATCCAACCTGACAGAGCTTGAGAGGTGAACAGGTGAGGTGAAGAATGGCAGATAATTGCCAAATGATGATGAGAAAAGCTTGTCGCATCAAACAAAAAAAGACTTGAGGCTGTTAAGGTGCTTCAGCTAAATATTTAGTTAGGTATGAATACTTATGCAACGTACTTATTTCAGTTTTTTATTTTTAATAAATTTACGAAGTTGTGACAATTCTGTTTTTGCTTTGTCAGTATGGTGTATGGAGTGTAGACTGATGTGGAAAAAAGTAATTTAAAGAAGTTTATCATAAGGCAGCAACATAACAAAATGTAAAAAAAAAAAATGAAGGGGTATGAATACTTTCGCAAGGCACTGTAAGTAGCAATGTTCCAAACTCAACTATATTTTTCAGTTTTATAGCTTTTTCCAGAATTGCAGCACTTTTTCAAAAAACAAAAACAAAAAAACAATAATGTTATAATGTCTTAGTGTTTAGCTTGACTATAGCTTAAGTTCAGTAGCTACAGCACCAAGTAACTTCCCCAACACTGGTTGTTAATAAACTCCCTTAGATTTTTAAGGCAAAGTCATGCTTTTTAGATGACTGTTGACCCATATGAAGCTGTCAGCATGATCTGCGATCATTGCTGTGAATTGCGGGGAGTGTCAGCCCTACCACAGAAGTTAATTTAATTAATTAGTTAAAGTTAATTGACACTGCATGGCTGTCTGAGGATGTAATGGAGATATAATAAGTGCTGAGAGTTTCTATCAGCAATAGGCTTGGAAACGATAGTGGATACCAGCAATTATACATTTTTGCTCTATTTGAGGTAATTTTCCGTTATTTCAGATCTGGAGTGCTAGAAACATTTTGCTGTATTAATTAGAATATTCAGAATTATTGAAATGTTGAACCTTGATTTGAAGTTCACATCAACTATAGCTTTTGCTTGTAAAGATACCATTAAAGTGGTAGAATTAACACCACCTTTATCATTTGTGTGTTTAGACTGAGAAAAATGTATCACCAGCTGTTGAGGTCTTTTGCGGGGACCAGTGATATTTAACAACTACACTTACAAAAAGCTGCATGGTAATATAGCACGATTTGAGCAGTGAAAAAAAATCAGTAATGAGTTTCCTTTGGATTTTTTGCACAATACCATGGGGTATCACCATAGTATACTTTGAATTACTATGGAGCACCAAGTAAATACCAAATTATATAGATATGGTAATAACGGTAATCTACACACACACGTTGGGTTTCCATGTTTTATGGGGACATTCTATAGGCATAATGGTTTTTCTACTGTACAAACTGTATTTTCTATCCCCTTACCCTAACCCTACCCCTAAACCTACCCCTCACACAAAACATTTTTAGATTTTCAAAAAACTTCATTATGTATAATTTATAAGCTTTGGTTTTCTCATGGGGACCAAGAAAAATGTCCCCACAAGGTCAAAAATTACTGGTATTACTACCTTGTTGGGACATTTGGTCCTCATAACGTAGGGAATACCAGGGCTTGCATTCAAGTGAATACGTTATCTAAAAATTGTTAAAACAAGTTTAAGTGTATTTTTGTCTTAATGCACAGCCATATTGCCACTTTAGTTGTTAACTTCTTAAAACATTTTAAAAACCTGCCACTTCAGTACATCAAAGTACACTTGAATTAAAGATGCATTCTTTAAAAACTAGTGTTAATATCTTAAACAGTCTTGATTCTCAAGTAAATTTATTTTGCTTTAAAGATTTTTACCTTTTTTTGTAAAGGTACACTAGTGCTTAAAGTTGAACCTTTTATGGCTGTCAGATCTACATTTTGAACACTAAACCATTACAGCCTTGAGTCTCACACCATAACTGACCACTTCTAAGCTCGCACACTTTCTGAATAACATAAGACTAGACAACATTTTCAAAATACTATTGAACCTATAGAATTTTAAGCTGAGGATTTGAAATTGCAGACCTCTAATCAGTACTGTAAATAATATGTTTATGTCATTCTGAATGATCTGCACATGTCTACGTCATCCCAAAATGTCTCCTGCAATGGGTCGTAGCACATAGCTTGATTGCTAACCAAAGGCACATTAGAGCCAGTGAGTAAGCAATCATTAAATTCCTTAAGGAAAAGGGCAATTGGATGTAGTAGACATTTTGTTAGTCTATAAAGCAAAAATACATTCAGTGTAAATACTTTAGCTTTATTTGACGTTTACAGGAAGGGAAGACTGTCAAAACAACATCCACATACTGGCACAAGTAAACACTCAAGGCACTGCCACAATCCTACAAATGAGCCAACAACCAGGTGCATAGGCTACATTGGGTTGCATGCTGGATAATGCTGTCATTTGTTGCTTTTCTCAAAACACAGATCAGATACAATGTTAATGTCGACGTTAAACAAAAGAATCACACGCAAAAAAAAAAAATGCAGCACCTTAGCGCTTCTTGCTATCTCTAGATAGCAGTTTAAAGAGATTTGTACAGGAAATTCTTTAACTGCCAATAATATTTAGCCTTTCTAAGTGCACTTATTAAAAGTTATTTCCATCTTGAGTAACCCTACAGCACTCTATTCAAGTGTGTGCAAGCGCTAGTATGCATACTGTAGAATACCAACCTTTAGTCTGCAGGCTGCCCAAGGGAGCCTCCACTTAGCAACAGGCTAATAAATCTTCGCTGGTGCAGTGTGCCGCAGAGAAATGGTATTGTTCCTCATATCCTATCTGATAACATACTCAAGTGTGTGCACAAGGAAATATTAGATATGGCAATTATAAATAGTGCTAATGAGATATTATCTGTTTCTAATAATGCTTTACATATTTGGAGGCTTATATCAGACTCCACCTACAAAAAACTCTTAATGCTAAGCCACTGCTGTTGTGAAAGGACAATTACTTATCGTGCATTGCAAAACTAGAAGCACAAATTGCGGTCTCACTGGGAATGTTTTTACGGCGTACATATTCTTGATAAAATTAACCCATCTGCACAGTCTTGGGGAATGTCACGTGTGAATAAGGCTGCAGAATTTGGATCACAACGCGCCCACACGTGCCATTCACGGCTTTCTTTTTTATAGTACCTCCTTGTCTCGGCTTCTTTAAGCATGTTGGGCTGACACCATTCAGTCAGTTAGAGCTGTAATTGATCTTAAAGGAATAATCTCTTTCCCATCTCTTCTAGAAACAGGAGATATGTGGGCCACAATGGGAGGAGGTGCCATGGAAGAGCTATTTTTCTGGGAACAGATCCTTTGTAAGAAGACTGAAGGTGACATGGTGGGTTTAATGCACACCCTTTCGAGTGGAGAAGTAATTTGGACCTGATCATTCACTGCAGATTCAGTTTAATCAATGTAGAGTGAATCAGGCAGGCTAACGTCAGACCTATTTTCAATTCAAAGCTCAACCAAGGCTTCAGTTTGAGTTTCGGAACAGATAAGGGGCTTACACAAATAAAGTGTGTGATTAGAGAGGAGAAGATGAAGACATTGAAACACACCGAGAAGAGACTGATAGCAAAATGAAAAGAAAAAAAAAAACATTAATTTTTATTCAGAGCTGTGCATCAATACTTACAAAGGCCAGTAATTAAATTATTTTCAATTCTCAGAAAAATTGGCAAGGTTAGACTGGAAAGATTACCTAAAGAAGGTGTTCATTTATGGTCCTTTAATTATCGTAAAGGACCATAAATGGTTCCTTTAATTATATTGTATATATAAAAAAAAAAGGAATTTAAGCCTATTTTTGGGAACATTAAGAATTTTCAATTTATTTATTTGTTACTACAGTTAAGCACATTTCCTTCCAAATTCTTATTTTAATTTATTACAGAAATGTAAAAAAACTGTCCTTTACAAAAATCTGTGTGTGTATACATTTATTCATTCAAAGTATGTTCAAAGCATGTGTACAACATGGTAGTAAAATGTTGTAGTAAGTTTTTTTTTTTTTTTCTGTTCTGTAATTTTCTGTGTCATGATCATTAAGAAATCATTCGAATATGCAACATTTCTCATTATTAGCAATGTTGAAAACAGCTGTGATGCTTAATATTTTGGTGGAAATTTTTTTCAGGATCCTTTGATGAAAAGAAGAATTTATTTGAAATAGAAACCTTTCGTAATATTACAAATATCTATATACTGTCACTTTGCATCAGTTTAATACTGAATAAAAGTATTAATTTCTTTCCATTTTTCTTATTTGTTTTAAGTTTTAATTTTTCTTTTTTTTTTTAACATAATGAAAATGGATGTTCATGAATATCTTGATGGTCCTAAAATATTATTTCTTATTTTCTTCTGGTATGAAAAATGACATTCAAACATTATCATGTAGGTGCAGGTTTTACTGATATTAGTTGAGCTGTTTACTCATTGTGACTGAGACCTAAATAATTCAATCGTGGAATTTGTAGCCGCATAATCCAATGTATTTTAAACAGCAGCTCCCTGTATCTGAAAATCACCTGGTTGACTCAAGGCTAAAGAGACTCAGTCAAATTGAAACACCAATGAGATAAACACAACATGACATATCACAAAGCTTTTCCATCACATTAGCGGAATAACAAAGCATATTATCACATCCAGATAACTGTACAGCCTGCAACTGAAATTAGCTTTGGGATCAAGAGAGTTAGTCAGGAAATATTGTTCGTTTGAGAGTTCCCTAAGGCTCCCTTGCTGATTTAGGCAAGTATCACATAAAGTTTTTGGCCCAGGCATTAAAATGTTGCCACGATAAGCATTTTGTTGACTCGCTGACCTTAAGGGCCATTATTGCTGTCTTGTGATTGGCTGACAGGTCTTTCAGCTGTGCAGATTTCTTTGTGTACTCTTCCTAGAATACAGTGGACTCACAACCACACACTGTATGAAGATAAGAAGCTGAGGCGCTTAATATTTTACTAGCTGGCTGCTAGTGAGTACCATGGGGCTTGCACCCCACCAAAAGACAAAGATAGAACTTGAATGTGGGATGCCACAATCTGGAAGAAGCTCCGAGACTGCATAGCAAGCAACTAATCAGAACACACACACAACTGTATGCTCAGAAACAAACTCTACGTATGCTACAGCTGAACAGAAATGTTTAGCAAACACACTTAAATATATACATGTGTGTGTAAATACACATAAATGCTGTATACACAGTACATGCACATATATTATGTAAACACAAACTTTCACTTTGCATGCGATTAATCGATTTGACAGCACTAATAAAAAGTAACAAACCGTTTATGGTTAAAGAGAATATTGTTGAGCAATTTACTTTAGTTAAACCAACCCTTTTCAGAAAGATGGCCCATATTTGATAAAAGATATTAAATATTATCAAATGTATTATTGCATTTTAAGCCTGATCTATAATTCTGTACTATATTTTAATTTTGTATTCATATATAAATTTACTAGATTTAACTAAAGTGTTCAACAAGATTGTCTTTAAACCAACCCGTTTCAGTAATATGGTATAAATTTGATAAAATATTAAATATTGTCAAATGTATTGTTGTATTTTAAGCCAGATTTGTAATTTTGTACTATACTGAAATTTCATATTTTTATATAAATTTGCATTTACTGTAGACGGTTTATCTTTAACTAAATTGCTCAACAAGATTCTCTTTTAACCCAACCTGTTTCAGAAATATAGACTGAATTTCTGAAATATGAAACATTATTACATTTATTTTTTGCATTTTAAGCCTGATCTATAAATTAATCATACATTTGAATTGTATTTTTATATATACATTTGCATTAGGAGTCCTATAGAGAGTTTATCTTTAACTAAATTGCTCAACAAAACTTTCTTGTACCAACCCTTTAAAGAAAGATGGACCAAATTCTTTAAATATTAAATCTTTTCAAATGTATTGCTGCATTTTAAGACTGACTTACACGTTTGTACTATATTTAATTTATTTTATCCATGTATACAAAACATGCAGACGGTTTATCTTACTCTAAATTGCTCAAAAAGATTCTCTTTAAACCAACCCTTTTCAGAAGGATGGACCAAATTTGATAAAATATTAAATATTATCAAATTTACTGTTGAATCTTAAGCCTGATCTATTTCACAATTCACTTTAAATTTTACTTTACCTTTTAATGTTTAATGAAAAATGTAGCTGAAGTCAACATTTTTGTATAATGTATATTTTTGTTTTCCCACAGAAATAGAACTGTTGACAGCAGCTGGCCTGTAAGAGAAAGAGAAAACGTCTCTAGGTTACGTATGTAACCATGGTTCCCCGAGGGAACGAGACGCTGCGTCGAGATCGCTTTGGGAACGCCCTTGCGTGACCGCGTTCTGAAGCACGTGTCAAATCCGTCCAATGGAGCAGCGAGACGTCACGAGCAGGGTGACGTAAGCACCAGAAAGCATAAAAGCGCATCCGGCCGGGCGCAAACCAGCTTCGATGAAGTAGCGCCTGCAGGGATGCAGGGAGTATGGCAAAGAGACGCAGCATCTCGTTCCCTCGGGGAACCATGGTTACATACGTAACCTAGAAACGATATGTTTGAACCGGCTTTAACTAAAAAAAAAAATGCAGCACCTTAGCGCTTCTTGCTATCTCTAGATAGCAGTTTAAAGAGATTTGTACAGGAAATTCTTTAACTGCCAATAATATTTAGCCTTTCTAAGTGCACTTATTAAAAGTTATTTCCATCTTGAGTAACCCTACAGCACTCTATTCAAGTGTGTGCAAGCGCTAGTATGCATACTGTAGAATACCAACCTTTAGTCTGCAGGCTGCCCAAGGGAGCCTCCACTTAGCAACAGGCTAATAAATCTTCGCTGGTGCAGTGTGCCGCAGAGAAATGGTATTGTTCCTCATATCCTATCTGATAACATACTCAAGTGTGTGCACAAGGAAATATTAGATATGGCAATTATAAATAGTGCTAATGAGATATTATCTGTTTCTAATAATGCTTTACATATTTGGAGGCTTATATCAGACTCCACCTACAAAAAACTCTTAATGCTAAGCCACTGCTGTTGTGAAAGGACAATTACTTATCGTGCATTGCAAAACTAGAAGCACAAATTGCGGTCTCACTGGGAATGTTTTTACGGCGTACATATTCTTGATAAAATTAACCCATCTGCACAGTCTTGGGGAATGTCACGTGTGAATAAGGCTGCAGAATTTGGATCACAACGCGCCCACACGTGCCATTCACGGCTTTCTTTTTTATAGTACCTCCTTGTCTCGGCTTCTTTAAGCATGTTGGGCTGACACCATTCAGTCAGTTAGAGCTGTAATTGATCTTAAAGGAATAATCTCTTTCCCATCTCTTCTAGAAACAGGAGATATGTGGGCCACAATGGGAGGAGGTGCCATGGAAGAGCTATTTTTCTGGGAACAGATCCTTTGTAAGAAGACTGAAGGTGACATGGTGGGTTTAATGCACACCCTTTCGAGTGGAGAAGTAATTTGGACCTGATCATTCACTGCAGATTCAGTTTAATCAATGTAGAGTGAATCAGGCAGGCTAACGTCAGACCTATTTTCAATTCAAAGCTCAACCAAGGCTTCAGTTTGAGTTTCGGAACAGATAAGGGGCTTACACAAATAAAGTGTGTGTGATTAGAGAGGAGAAGATGAAGACATTGAAACACACCGAGAAGAGACTGATAGCAAAATGAAAAGAAAAAAAAAAACATTAATTTTTATTCAGAGCTGTGCATCAATACTTACAAAGGCCAGTAATTAAATTATTTTCAATTCTCAGAAAAATTGGCAAGGTTAGACTGGAAAGATTACCTAAAGAAGGTGTTCATTTATGGTCCTTTAATTATCGTAAAGGACCATAAATGGTTCCTTTAATTATATTGTATATATAAAAAAAAAAGGAATTTAAGCCTATTTTTGGGAACATTAAGAATTTTCAATTTATTTATTTGTTACTACAGTTAAGCACATTTCCTTCCAAATTCTTATTTTAATTTATTACAGAAATGTAAAAAAACTGTCCTTTACAAAAATCTGTGTGTGTATACATTTATTCATTCAAAGTATGTTCAAAGCATGTGTACAACATGGTAGTAAAATGTTGTAGTAAGTTTTTTTTTTTTTTTCTGTTCTGTAATTTTCTGTGTCATGATCATTAAGAAATCATTCGAATATGCAACATTTCTCATTATTAGCAATGTTGAAAACAGCTGTGATGCTTAATATTTTGGTGGAAATTTTTTTCAGGATCCTTTGATGAAAAGAAGAATTTATTTGAAATAGAAACCTTTCGTAATATTACAAATATCTATATACTGTCACTTTGCATCAGTTTAATACTGAATAAAAGTATTAATTTCTTTCCATTTTTCTTATTTGTTTTAAGTTTTAATTTTTCTTTTTTTTTTTAACATAATGAAAATGGATGTTCATGAATATCTTGATGGTCCTAAAATATTATTTCTTATTTTCTTCTGGTATGAAAAATGACATTCAAACATTATCATGTAGGTGCAGGTTTTACTGATATTAGTTGAGCTGTTTACTCATTGTGACTGAGACCTAAATAATTCAATCGTGGAATTTGTAGCCGCATAATCCAATGTATTTTAAACAGCAGCTCCCTGTATCTGAAAATCACCTGGTTGACTCAAGGCTAAAGAGACTCAGTCAAATTGAAACACCAATGAGATAAACACAACATGACATATCACAAAGCTTTTCCATCACATTAGCGGAATAACAAAGCATATTATCACATCCAGATAACTGTACAGCCTGCAACTGAAATTAGCTTTGGGATCAAGAGAGTAAGTCAGGAAATATTGTTCGTTTGAGAGTTCCCTAAGGCTCCCTTGCTGATTTAGGCAAGTATCACATAAAGTTTTTGGCCCAGGCATTAAAATGTTGCCACGATAAGCATTTTGTTGACTCGCTGACCTTAAGGGCCATTATTGCTGTCTTGTGATTGGCTGACAGGTCTTTCAGCTGTGCAGATTTCTTTGTGTACTCTTCCTAGAATACAGTGGACTCACAACCACACACTGTATGAAGATAAGAAGCTGAGGCGCTTAATATTTTACTAGCTGGCTGCTAGTGAGTACCATGGGGCTTGCACCCCACCAAAAGACAAAGATAGAACTTGAATGTGGGATGCCACAATCTGGAAGAAGCTCCGAGACTGCATAGCAAGCAACTAATCAGAACACACACACAACTGTATGCTCAGAAACAAACTCTACGTATGCTACAGCTGAACAGAAATGTTTAGCAAACACACTTAAATATATACATGTGTGTGTAAATACACATAAATGCTGTATACACAGTACATGCACATATATTATGTAAACACAAACTTTCACTTTGCATGCGATTAATCGATTTGACAGCACTAATAAAAAGTAACAAACCGTTTATGGTTAAAGAGAATATTGTTGAGCAATTTACTTTAGTTAAACCAACCCTTTTCAGAAAGATGGCCCATATTTGATAAAAGATATTAAATATTATCAAATGTATTATTGCATTTTAAGCCTGATCTATAATTCTGTACTATATTTTAATTTTGTATTCATATATAAATTTACTAGATTTAACTAAAGTGTTCAACAAGATTGTCTTTAAACCAACCCGTTTCAGTAATATGGTATAAATTTGATAAAATATTAAATATTGTCAAATGTATTGTTGTATTTTAAGCCAGATTTGTAATTTTGTACTATACTGAAATTTCATATTTTTATATAAATTTGCATTTACTGTAGACGGTTTATCTTTAACTAAATTGCTCAACAAGATTCTCTTTTAACCCAACCTGTTTCAGAAATATAGACTGAATTTCTGAAATATGAAACATTATTACATTTATTTTTTGCATTTTAAGCCTGATCTATAAATTAATCATACATTTGAATTGTATTTTTATATATACATTTGCATTAGGAGTCCTATAGAGAGTTTATCTTTAACTAAATTGCTCAACAAAACTTTCTTGTACCAACCCTTTAAAGAAAGATGGACCAAATTCTTTAAATATTAAATCTTTTCAAATGTATTGCTGCATTTTAAGACTGACTTACACGTTTGTACTATATTTAATTTATTTTATCCATGTATACAAAACATGCAGACGGTTTATCTTAATCTAAATTGCTCAAAAAGATTCTCTTTAAACCAACCCTTTTCAGAAGGATGGACCAAATTTGATAAAATATTAAATATTATCAAATTTACTGTTGAATCTTAAGCCTGATCTATTTCACAATTCACTTTAAATTTTACTTTACCTTTTAATGTTTAATGAAAAATGTAGCTGAAGTCAACATTTTTGTATAATGTATATTTTTGTTTTCCCACAGAAATAGAACTGTTGACAGAAGCTGGCCTGTAAGAGAAAGAGAAAACGTCTCTAGGTTACGTATGTAACCATGGTTCCCCGAGGGAACGAGACGCTGCGTCGAGATCGCTTTGGGAACGCCCTTGCGTGACCGCGTTCTGAAGCACGTGTCAAATCCGTCCAATGGAGCAGCGAGACGTCACGAGCAGGGTGACGTAAGCACCAGATCTTCCTCTCTTCCACCCTCACTCTCCAACTGTTCTGCAGGGGAAAAGAGGAGGAGCTCTGTAATTCTCATTGCAGAGGAGCCATGCACAGCAGGAAAGTAGCAAAGGGAGGGAGAGAGGAAGAGACCTCCAGACACAGAAACTAATTTACTCCGCAGCTGCCTCTTCGACCGCAGGTATGCGGCAGTGAGATCACAACAAAGGTCTAAGATAGAGGTGCTCAACTGTAGGAAACAGATTGTACATCTTTGGACATAGTACAAAAATTATAATTGCAAATCACTGAATTTCTATATAATATACAGTATATATATATATGTAACCGATTTATATAAATAATCAGTTATATAACACTGATTTATATATAATGATATATGATTTTGCAATTATAAGTTCAATACTGTGTCCAATGTAAAATCTGTTTTATATATGTGGCCATGGACCACAAAACCAGTCCATAAGGGTCCATTTTTCGAAATTAAGATTTATACACCATCTGAAAGCTGAATAAATAAGCTTTCCATTGATTTATGGTTTGTTAGGATAGGACAATATTTGGCCGAGAAACAACTATTTGAAAATCTGGAATCTGAGAGTGCAAAAAAATCTAAATATTGAGTCACTTACTTAAAATATTCAAGTAGCCACAAAGGAACCAATGACATTAATAAACCAGTGAGAGGCAGCAGTGCACTAATATGTTGCTAATGTGCAACATAACAACAGAAGAAGAAGAAAAGAAAACGAGTCTTAATAGACTTTTCACTCATTTCCTCCATGTCTGCAGTTATCTTTCACTAGTTGCATTCACTCGTTTCCCAAAGTCATCTTGAATGTTGAATTCTCAATACAACTGAAATATTTGAGAGAACATCACATAAACTAACTTCATAAATTGATGTTGATTTTCCTAAAATGTGGTTTTTTTTTTAACTCACCATTATAGTGACCATCTAAGTCACAAAACCATTGCTATTTAGGAATTGATGCACCAGTTAGCTTTTATGGATGAGAAACTTACCAATAAATAATAAATTCATATTTGTCTGTTCCACACACAAAGCTATTGCATGCCTTCAGAAGACTCAGAATCTAGTGCATGAGTCGTACGCACCACTTTTATGTTGATTGTTATGATTTTTGGAAAAGAAAAAATACAAACGACTGTCAGCATGAACTGTCATTGTATGGAAACTGCTGCATAAAGGATGAATAACAGCAGAAGTGTGATTCACCAGTATATCCTGAAATAATAGATGAATTTGCATCAAAATACAATAGAGTTTCATTTGACAGCATTTTCTCACTCTTATGCTTTGTTACCCTAATGTACAATTATATGGTTAGTTGCATTTTAGAATTTGCATTTAGCACGTTTTTATTTCCCAGAACTGTTCTGCAACTCATTTTTGGGTCGCAGCCCACCAGTTAAGACCACCTGGTATAAATCACACACACTTACACTAGAAATACACACTGTGCACTATGGCTTTGAATTTATTTTGGATTTGACATTTCCCTCAATATTTACACTGAAGTGCTCCAATGTATCTCTCTGAGAGCCTCTCGACAAGCCGCATACTCATTACACAATCCATTCTCCAGTTCAGTTTAGTTAAGGCTAATTTTATTTTGATGACACAATTATACGATTATCATGATCTTTCCAAAAAGCAATGAATTGTGGATTTTTGTGACTAATTTTATTTAAATGAGACTGATTAAATAAATAGACAAAGTACACTCATTAATGTATCACAAACTAATATATTCAGCTAACAAAGTAGTCATTTACCAGATGATCTAGGAACTAATCATATTTGTTCAATTGCGTTTGCTATTTTATTGTATTCCGGCGGACTGTTGCGTAAACAAAGCTGCAATATTTTCTCCATGGTAATCAAAGCGCACTACTGCGGCCATCAGAGCATATTGACTCGTCTGTCAAAAGTCATAGAGGTCTGCCATGCAGAACAATGCCCTCGCATCAATAATGCAGAATGTATGTTGATGAACGTGGTAAGACTCATCAATTATGCAGTGGTTCCGACTGGTGCATTTTTACATTCAGTCTTTTTATAAGTGGCGGTATCCAATCTGTGTACTGGGTACAACGTGTTTTGATTCAATTGTCAATTTCGTGTCACATGGCAAAATGAGAAAACAGTTCCAAACTCTCTGTGGTCAATATTGCTGCATTTCTGTGGGCACCTGCAACAGCTGTGGCACTCAAGGTGGTAGAGACGTGGATGCTTGAAAGCCAGCATTTCCGAAAATCACACCTTTAACCATAGAGTATGCACCTGATAAAACAGCCCGGGTTTTTCCCTCAAGAATTAGCTGTGAGCCTACAGGAAAGTTTTGTGTCTTTGAACGTCTGTACAAATCCAACACAGAAGGATAAGGAGGGCGTTGTTATTTTCTGAAGCCATTTGTTGTTGAACTTCCAACAGTACGAATTGTGCCTTTAAGATGTGCAAATTACTGCGAGTCTCTGTATCAGAAGAAAGAGAGGAATGCTCTCATTAAAGCAATAGGCAACTAATGAAGGAATGATGCAAAGAGGGAATCATCAAAGGTATAAAGGATGGGTCTAATGAGAGCAAAAGAGCAAAGCAAGGTGAATATTTTACCATAGCAGTCTAATTAAATGCCCAAGCAATCACCCTAAAATTAATTAACCTTATTATGTAACAACTAGTGGAGTTGTTGTTGTTTTTTTCTTTTTCAATGGACAAAAACCCCTAGAGGCCATTCATGAACATTGCGAATGTCCAGCCATTAGAATAGTGCATTTGTTCATTAACATTTTAATCAACATGATTTACAAAGATCACAATATCTTTCAAAAATGGCAATGTATAAGGGGTCATATAATTAAAAATCACATATTTATTGATCTTAAGAAATATAAATTACATTTAACATATGACTGTCCACGCATTAACACAGTTTTTATTTTTTATTTTTAACAAAAAGGATGGGGCTGTACCATTAATATTAGATCGGGCAGCAAAGACACAACCAGTAAGTCAGTATTGATATTCATTTCACATGCAAAGAGGTTACATGGATGTCATAAAGATATAGTACAAAAAGAGCCTGATTAACTTTAAAAGTTAGAAATGGGGTGGAATGTGCTCATGTAAAATTAAAAAATGATAATTTCACAAATTAATTAAAATTCTGTCATAATTCACTCCAATGTTGCTTAAATCTCATTCAATAAAATATGCATAGATTAAAATGTTGTGCATTGTGATAGGTTACAAGACTTGTTAGAATAATTGTTGTCACATACAGTATTTGAACAAATAATAACATTTTACACAAATAATAACATTTTAAATCTGTATTTGAAGATTATTACTGAATAATAACTTTCAGCCTTATCCTCAAACAAATTTTATGAACTACTTATGTGGTGTTTATTGGTCATTTTTGGAGCTAGATTCTTCTTTGGTGTTTTACGAAAAAAAGGAAAAAGAAAATCATGCATGTTAAGAATGACATGAAAGTGAGTAAACAATGACAGATTTTCATTTTTGAGTGAATTATTTCTTTAAAAAAAAATTGTTTTGAGTGCAAAATACAGTGACAGCATTATAAATGGAAAAATAAAACAAAAAGCACTCAAATTAATACCATCCTTTTATCACTCAGCATATCACTCTTTTAAATGCATGAGTAACTGATGAGTGATAATGAAAGTGAAGTCTACTAAATACAAACTGGCTAACGCTTTTGTCGGGGACAGTGTTTCTGTGAATAAAAGGGACATGATATTATGCATGATCTATCTCTCTGCAGCTGTTTGATTTCCCCTGGCTCTGAACTCAGTGAAACACTGGTGCAATTTGTCAACTGAAAATACAGCCTGAAAGACATCTACACCAGTGAGAGACTCCAAGTCACTCCGCCGCCTTGCTGAGATGCCGTTCTCCCGAGGAGCTGGGCGAAATGAATACAACACTTATGAAAATAGAACTCTCAACTGGGCTACATGTCAGACAGTGAGCCGGTTTATTTTGGGGGAGATGGAGCCATTCAGTTCATCCTAGAAAGCTCCCAAGACATACTGACGAGGCCATCAACAAACTACCTCAGGCCCTGTATGCTAATTAGGCTCTCTCACGAAAAAGAAGCGCTCTCTTCACACGGCTAACTTTTATTTTAGTGGTGCACTTCAAAACCCCAGATACTGGGAGAATCAATTAAGACAGCGCAGTACAGAGGACATGAGATGAAACGGGAGGAGAGCCCTGACCCAGTTTCAGGTACTCTAGTGCAGAGATGAGCATCTTTACAGGCCTGAGGGAAAATAAAAGGGTACGAATGTGACAGGAGTTAGAAGCCAGCAGGTCCAGGGGAGGCAGCTCTCCTCAGTAGGTGCCTTCCTGACTCCTCGTCCTGTCTATGGAGTGCCAATTTACTCACCTTAGAAATGGAAGTCACCTAGGTTTCCAGCAGCGCTCTATGTTATAAATGAAAGACTTGATCTGCTTGCATTAGTCGTGTAGGTTCTTTAAGTGCCGTGAGAACGGCTCTTCATGAAAACGGTGTCTCTCAACCTGTTATTTGAAATAACCTTCACTCAATGTTTATTCAAAGAAGTTGTGTTGAGGAAGCCACTCGGGAACGTGGCTTGCCGAACTACAAGATACACTTAAAGTAGTTTTCAAGCTACCCTTTAAAAAAAAAAGTATTTAGAAACACTAAAGCTAACTACAATTTAAGGGGACAATATGTATTTTTTAAATATCCAATTGTCCATTTACTGTATTTAATTTATAATTTAATCGGATCAGATTTTTGGCACAAAAACAGCATTTTTCTTTTTTTTTCTTGAATAAATTAATTAGATTAAATCTATTACATCTAAGCTAAATATAGCTAATGAATACATCCTAATTTATAAATCTGAGTCAAAATCCCAATACTGAACAAAAACATTTACATAATATTTGAAAAAAATATATTAATTTGTGAATAATTTTTTCTGAATCATTAATTTACATGGACTGTCCAAACAAACAATTTATTTGAATGAATAGAATGAATAAACAATTAACAATGAAATAATTCACTTGAAGGATTCAGATTCTTCAACAATATTTGACAAAAAAAAAGTTTAATGCAGGGACTAATTTGTGAATAATAATCTTTTTGAATCATTAATTTACATGAACTGTCCAAAAAAGATTCATATGAATTAATAGGTTCAATAATTTACAATGAACTAATGCACTATTCATAAAGGCAGATGCAATTTTTGTTGCATGCATGAAAAATGTGACATTTAAAAAAGTGATCACTATAATGTTACTCATTGGAAAAACTAGCTAGTTACTAGAAAATCTATACTATTTTGAACTACTGTCAAACTGCTAAAAGATTAATTGCGTAGCTACAGAACAGAGCATACAAGGAGTCCAGAGCTGAATTTTCCAAAGAAGACAGGTCACAAACCATAATTCTAGCCAATTAGACTATTGTAAGTGGCTTAGAATGAGACGCATCTGTTAAATGGCAAGTGAGTGATTTGCATGACAATATCTTGATTCTGAGTAATAGAGCTCAGCTAAAAGACATAATGACAACAGATTTAATAATGATGCTTCTTGCAAACACAATCTCAATTGGTTAGTTCCGTCCACAGAAGGGCAACCATGGTCATCCATTTTCAGAAAAATTAACTTAAATGATTTTAGCAAATGGCTGCAATATAACAAAGAGTGAAAAATTTAAGGGGGTCTGAATACTTTCCGTACCCACTGTAGATGACAATCAGACAGGCCTTTCAGAGCATACGATCCAAAACATTAATCCCTGCCATTCACTGGAATACCAAGTAACAGAGGAATATTTTACAGCTGTCTAACTGTCCGCACATTGCTCAAAAGTCCTCGCAGTGCCTTACCATATTAAGATGAAATGGCTTTATGTGATTGAAAGCTGTTGGTTAATGAACCTGTAAGAGGATGGGGCGATCACAACAGTGCATCTATGCTGCTAGTTTCTCGATAATGGCATCGACACCAGCGGCTCTGGTAATGATCCATGACAAGGTGAATGAAAGAGAGTCTCGCTTAGCCACTCAAAGTCCAGCCGAATCAGAATGACTCAGATGTTTGTCTTGAAATATATATATAGATTTATTTCATTTTCATCATTTGATTCAATATGCAACCCAGGCACGATCATCGTAAAGGGAAAAAGAAAACAACACAAGTGCAGTACGGAGGTTAAAACAGCGTTTGGAGTTATTGGAACTTGAATTGAGGTATAGCAAACATGATGCGGAATTATAGGTGAAACATGTATGTAAGAAACATTAAAACAAAAACTGTCCTTTTAACAGAGCAAAGCAGATTTTGTAAACTTTTCTTGAAACAGAAAATGTATCATGGATTCCACAAAAATATTAAACAGCAAACCTGTTTTCAGCATTAGATAATAATATTAGATAATATAGATAATAATTAAAAAAATGATTCTTTGAGCAACAAATCAAATCGATTTTTGAAGGATCATGTGACACCGAAGACTGGAGTAATGGCTGAATCACAGAATAAATGACGCTTTAAAATATATTTTAAAAGAAAAAGGTTATTTTAAATTTCAAATATACTTCTGTTTTTACTGTATTCATGATTGAATAAATGCAACCTTGGTAAGCACAAGAGACTTCTTTAAAAAACATTAAAATCTTACGGACCCAAACATTTGAACGATAGCTTGATTTTTTAAAAATACAATTCAGTAAATTCTCAAATTGACAAAGCAGTGACACACTTTACATATGAGGGAGTTTAGGAGTCAGTGCACGAAATGAGAGTGATTCATTAAAAAAATGAATTGTTTCCAACCAAAACAGCACTACTATACATTATTCCATTGTTAATTAAGAGTTTATTTATGATTATTAGCTGTTAGTCAATGTTGTGGGACCTTCATCTGCATCCTGGCTGGTGCTTCCGAATATAGAAGCAGCTGTCATCTGTCATTCGCACCATCACAGCTGTGGAGACTATATATAGATGAGCTTACACTGCTTGTCAGGTTTACAGATCGTATCACACTCAAAGCATCTACAGACTTTTGTCAAACAAGAGGAGAAATCTGGCAGCATTGTCAGCGCACTAATCCTAAGAGTTGAAATAAAATGGGCTTGATCACTCCAGAACTTCAGAGCACGTCGACGCAAACGAAAAAGGGATTTTCTAGAGGTCAGCCATGCTTCAGCCAATCTTCCACCCAAGGTTGCTCAAAAAATACGAACTACAACAGAGAGGGACAAGAAGGCTTTCGCTGTTGTAGCAGGTCTGATTGTCTCAATCAACGTGCTTCTACAACAAATCAGCCTTCCATTCGAGTCCCCATCCAAAATCTTTGTTCTTATCCTCTTAACGAACCATTCCATTTGCTAGGTCGGACCTTGATTTAGTCCCTTCATCCACATTAAACAACTCATTGCGGAAGCCTGATGTAAAACCTTTGATGATGGACCATTTTAGTATCTAGATATCGCTCCAAACGCAGCTTAGCGGCTCCATCCGTAACCTGCCCTCTGCCACAAAACCTTTACCTCTCATGTCTTTCATTATTTCCCCTCTCAGATGCTACAATTTTCTACTTAATCAGCTACTAATTAAAATATGACTCCAGAACCCCTTATGGGGATTGTTACTCTGGAAAAACCCCTCAAGGAACCATATAACATGTCTAATGAATGACTAATCAAGGGACTAAATTGTCAGATAAACCCGTTTGGTCTAGTTTAATGTCTGGAGTGTCGCCTCTGTGGAAATGGCCTCATGTGAAGAAGAATTGACAGTGCTCTCATTTTTATCAGCAGCTAAACCCTCTTTACAAGCCCTGAATAATAAGTGTGTCGATGCCAAATGTACTAATTCTGAGGGATTTCGCTGCAAACGATCTTTGTTTTCTTGACGAGCACTTTGTTTTCTTGTGTTTTCTGAAGTGCCTTCAAACCCGCTGCTTAGCTAATTTCTCTGTTCATTTTCCTTTCTCTGTCCTGTTGCTGAAAGATACTGTATTCAGCTATCGCACTCTTCTTTGTGTTCACTGTAAACGTTTGGTCCTTACGGTCTATTGGATGCATAATTCATTTTATGAGCGTTGCGCCACTATATGGGGCTTAGATTTCAGTGAAATGAGGGGATATATCAGGGTGATGGATCACAATGCTAGGCTCAGGTCTCTGGTTGTCATGGAGATGGGTATGAATGGTAGACATGTCAGCGTTTCATGGCGGCTTGTCAGAAATGGTGAACAAACCGGGATTATGCTCTCTCATCCACAAACATTTACAATGAAAATGATGTATGTGCTCGTGTCCTCTGTGATGTGAGCGAATTTCTTTCTGATGTCATTTGAACAATGGTTGTGGAAAGAAAAGGCAGATGCGATATGTACTTTTGTAGAAAGCGAAATTCCTGACAAACATATGCAATATTCATAGATTTTCTTTGATCTTATTTTGCTGTTCCCAACATGTGTACTCAAAGTGTGGAGGGGGAAAAAAAAAAAGAGCGTGCTGCCTCAGTTTAGAGATATGTCAGGGATTTATCAACATTTAATGTGTCAACTGTCCACAGGAATACTGCGATTTTTCTATCAGATATGATAGACATCCAGAATCTTCATACCGAATCAATCTATTGCATTAGGGAATAGTGGAAGAGACGAAAAATGAGTGCCTTATAAACATGAGATTCTTAGAAATCTTATTTGCACAAGGTCCATGAAGAGAGAAAATATATACATCACTCATAGATTTTACAGGAAACAGCAACAAATGATCTAAATTATTTTTATTTGAAGAACAGCTGATGGAGATACTATGACTCAGTTAACAGAATCTAAGCTATATTCAAATCTTTATCAGATGGACACAAAATAGAACGTATTTGAATTTTTTTTTTTTTCAATTTAAAATTAGGATTTACAGTATAAGCATTATTTGGAAGATTTGAAAATGCCTGCCATGTGGTTTCATTTAATTAAATTCAAAGTCTAATTATAAATAATAAATGCTACTTACACTTGCTATTCAGGGAATATTAATTTGCATTCATTTTCAGAAGTAAGTGTACATCTAAAACTAATTTTGCCAAGTTATTTAAAAAAGTGAAAATATTTCATTTAAAAAATATACACATGCTAGCTATGCAAGACAAAAAGTGTATAAAATGTCATTTACATCACAGAATGTTAATAAATGCAGTGTATACTTTGAGATGTGGTTTATTTGTTTTGTTTTTTTTCGAAATCCCCCGCCCCCAGCAGAATGACTGTAGCCAAAAACTGATAATGCATACAATACTAATAAAGCTAAATAAAATTTAGATGAAAAAAGCATTTTGTCCCAAACATTAAATGTGTATGAGGATTTTAAACTAATCATAAAAAATGCATTCCATATATTATGTATGACCGTGACCAGAATGTACTGTAAGGCAGGATTTAAAGGGGAAAACAATAACAAAAAAAGGTTTAAAAACACTTTGAAGTAGATACATAACAATACATGAACGTTTTTACTGTTTAGAATAATGAGAGCAAAATCATCAAAGAACAGAGTGAATCGAAAACAAGATAACAATTTAGAAAGAAAAAGCAGAACAAGAAAATCAATAATAAAATGTAGAGTTGCTTCCTGTTTTTGCACAGACGTCATTTGCTGAATAGACAGTGGTAGTCCAAATACAGTGTCAATGTTAAGTAGCAAACAAATATTAAAAGTTTTTTCTTTAAGGAATGGGTGTATTATTTTGTAAAATTTTGAAGTAATTTGAGTGATAATTTATAATAAGTTTACATTTTTTACTTACATATTTGTAAAAAAATATATACAGTACATATGTGTATATGTACACACACACATTCCTCATTTTATTTCAGCTGTTTTTAAACCCAGCAATCAGATTTACACTACCATTTAAGTTTAAGGGCAGTAAATCTTACCAACCCCAAAGGTTTGAACGATATATGAAATGCACACTCCAGATTTTCGATGTGGTCTCAGACTTTTGTGTGAATGACAACAGAAAAAACATTAAATGTTTTGTGAGGAACTGAAAGTTGAAATTGAATTTATGAATATGATTTAGCTGGACCTATGATGAACAAGCACCATGTTTCACTGATTCACTACCAAGCTGCCATCTACAATCAAACTACTGATCCTTTAAATGTCACACACAAAGAGAGATTTTTCTCATCAAAATAATAATTTTGGCAACGGTGAAACCAGTCAACAGTTTCTAAAGCTAAGCTTTTGGCAGCTCGACATCACCAAGGGTTTATTCCATACAAATTCACACCTCAGGCCTTTCCAAACATGTTCCAGGAATTGAACAAGGCTTACACAATATAAATAAGGAAACAGGACAAAGGAAAAGTCTCTCCTGCAAGAGCCTGTGTGTCAAAGCCTCGCAGATTCGTTGCCCAATCCTGCCAGGCTTTTCAGTTGCTGTTTTTAATTTTCCAGACTCCCTAGCGCTTCATTCAGAGAACCACCCCTGAGGAAGCCATGAGTCCATTTGAACAGTGAGAGGTGTAACTCGGAACATCATCACCTTGTCAGGGGAAATATGACAGAGATGGGAAAGGAGCCTTTTTTTTTTTTTTTTGGGTGGTCAGGGTACATTGGAGCTGACCGATGCTCCCCTGACTAAGCTATTAATTAAAAGGGATAGTTCACTCAAAAATGAAAATTCTGTCATCATTTATTAACCCTCATATGGAGCCACTAAAGGAACATGGTGATGGGGGAAAAAAATGAGATGGGTGGAAATTATAAGTGCATTACCGCCACCTATCTCTCAAATGGGCCATTGACACTCCTAATTGAGATTGTAGATAGAGTGTCAATGGTCCATTTGAGAGATAGGTGGCGGTAATGCACTTAAACTATATTAATAATGTTCAGTTTCTTGCACAGACCGATCGTTTCGTGTCTTTACACATCAATGTATCGTCACGAGCCGCAGGGTTTAATTTGGTTTTGTTTGTGTATGTTTTTTTGTCTCTCAAAGCCGTGATTCCCATTCACTTCCATTATAAGACTGACAGACTGCAACGCTTTGAGTTTAAAATCTGCGTTTGTGTTCTACTGAAGAAACAAAGTCACCTTCATCTTGGATGCCCTGGGGGTAAGCAGATAAACATCAAATTTTCATTTTTGGGTGAACTATCCCTTTAAATTCTTTTGCGTTCTCTCACAAAATATTTGTTCCTTTGAGAACTTTTGCGTTTGCTCACAAAACTTCTGCATTCCCCAAAGAAACTTTGCATTCACTCACAAAATTTAGGGTAATGCAATAGTTTTGCGAGAAACTTTTTTTTTTTTTTTTTTTTTTACTGACTGGGGGAAGTACTTTTGTAAGAGAACACAATTTTTTTGAGTGAAAGAACACAAAAGCATTTTCCTCCAAACTTTTTCTCTTGAGTTGTTTCCATCAAGTGCCCCAACGAATCTTTGAATTCTCTCGCAAAAAATTTGCGATCTCTTGCAAAAGTGTTGCATTTTAGTGCTTTTTTGAGCAGACACAAAATTTATTGAGGGGGACACAATACTTTTGCGGGAGAACGCAAAACCATTTTCCTTCAATCCTGTATTTATTTTTCATCACGTTCCTCCAAGAAACTTTGTGTTCTCACAAAAAACATTTGCGTTCTCTTAAGTATGGCATGCCCCGGAGTTTGCAGAAAACGCAATACTTTTGCGAGAGAGCACAACGTTTTTTGGAGTAAGGTGATGGGAAAAAAATCGGATCCAATCTTGTTTTTTTTTCCATCACCCTGAGGGGCTCCATAACTTACTGTTGTTCCAAACCTGTATGACGTTCTTCTGTGGAACAGAAACAGTTCTTCAAAATATCTTCTGTGGAAATAAAATCGACATGAGGGAGAGTCCATGATTCATTTTGAGGTGAACTATCCCTTTAAGGCTTCTCCGCGTCATTATTTTGTTATATTCACAGGTCAATGCCAACAATCATCACAGATTAAAAGTTGAAAGATTTCATCATTCCGAAACATGTTTCATGAGCTAATATTTCATAAGCCAATAAAAGTGCTTAAAAATGAAAGCAACTGCCAAGGTGAAGTGGTGGTATTATGCATCCTCGCTAAGAAATCTGAAATCGTATAAAATTTTGATGACGAGTTCATTGAAATCAAGTCCCGTCCTGTTTCTAGTCAAATGGACTTAGAATCTCCTCGTTGTGGAGTCCAAACCTTCAACTCCCATTAGTCTTTGTGTTGCAAATCATTGGTGACAGAGATTTTCCTGTACCACGGTGTTGCTGCCCACGCAGGGCCTGTTCCTCAAGCCCTCTGAGGCCATCAAAGGTCGGACCTCTGGAGACGACTGCTCCCACTCTAGCTGTGCCAGTGACTGCCTCCGTTCGCTCCAGTTCCCCGGCTGTCTTTCTCCTACAGGCCTGTATGAGGGGGTTACTATAATGCCAGCTGACATTCTGACAAGCATGTGATTGTTGGGACTATACGGGGAAGGAGGAGGAGGGTGCACACTAGCTCTCTCTCTCTTGTCGGGACCTTTACAAGTCTTTTAAAAGCCTGGAGAAATGTTTGGTGATGAATGCAAGCCTCAGAAATGGCCAAAAGTGCTGACATGGCAGGGCTGGAACAATGGAAGCTTGGCTGGATTCCTGGAACGCGACAGCTTCTGCAGTTACACCTGGTGACTCATGCGCTCCTATTGCTTTAAGCAGTCACTGTCATCTGCGTTAAATACAACAGTAATCGATAGATATTTAATCATCTTTAATGATCATTTTGCTAGTCTGTTTAGTATTCTGTGCAGCTAAAAGATCTAGCATAACCTAGAAAAAAGCTGTGTGCGCACATCTTGCAATGTGAAAATATCGCACATTAATATGAAAGCAAGTGTAAACACCATTTCTGTGGCACTGTGTAAACATTGTGCTATTTATCTGAACATGCTGACCAGCCCAACATAACACTGACTCTTTGGACAGGATTTCTAAATCTTACATTTCTTAATCTGTGATCTCAATTCAAAGAAACACTTAAGTAAACACAATAAGGCCAACTGTATCATATTCATTGTATTATATTTTGTAGTGGCCTTTCAGTAGAATTCTAAAATGTCCAACTTCATGGTGCATGTGTTTTTTTGCTGCAAAATCTTTATTATATTGCTGCAAAATAATTATTATTAAGTAAACATAAGAATAATTGTAATATTGTTAGTAACATTTCAAGATGAATATTTACCGGACTGAAGCAACTTAGGTTTGATATATTATATATTTTGCTCCCCACAATTACACGCAAGTACAGAGATTTGATACAACCGAGCATTTATTACATTTAGTAATTGTAATAATTATTGGGAGATTTAGAGTGACAACTGATATTTATATGCATTATGTGTTATAAAAATTAATATACACTAGCTATCAGAATTTGATCTTACTTTTTGGCCATATAATTAATAACATCTGCACCAAGTTGCATATTTTTGAGGGCCTCTGAATAAAAAATGTTTCTTTCCTCCTTGAGTGTGAGCTTCATATTCTCCTATCATACTATATAAGCCATAAAATATGTATCAAATATGACACACAACATAAAACATTAAATTATTTCATTTAAAAAAAACCAAAAATTATTTTTGACTATTATTTCATTATTTCAATAATAAATAATTAGTGTTCAAAAAGAACATATTGTTTAAAAAAGATTGTCAAATGTGAGTCATATTCAGAATTAATGTCATTACCTACACCTGTGATTACACTGCTAAGTAATCTAAGTAGTGTGTTACTGTGGGGAACTGATTTCATATATAAAAAAAAAATTCAAAAATGGTTCCGAAAAGTTTGTTCTGACAGTAGTTCTAGCCGCATGTTCTTGCAGATGCTGCTTGGTTTGATATGTTTTTGTAATTATTAAGTAAAACTTAGGTCTCCAAAAAGTGTACTTTTGGAGGTCACTGTAGATTTAAATGATTAGTTCAACACTGCAATTTTGACCTAACGTTTCGTGTCAGTGGACCATGATACTGTGCATGAACAGTGCTGATAAGCTGACATCTCCTGACCTTATGCTACTGTTTACTGTAGTTACTCACAGCCTTTTCTGCCCGCGGGCCCTCAACTGCTCACAGTTGCTGCTCTGCTATTGTGTTGTCTATTATGGCTCAGATCCTAAAAAAAGGAAGCCATGAGGAGTTTAAAATAATGCTGCCGAGATCAGGACGGATCTACGATTCTGAACATGCAAACACCAGCCTAGGTTATATTCAAATACTGTCGAGGGCAACTGGACAGGATCACTAAAGTGTACAATTATTTCTAGAATAATCCAGGAGGTTTAGGTAGCTTATTTTAGGTATGAATTTGAACAGAAGTGTCACACTCATTCAGATTTATGAACCAAGTGAATGTTAAATGTAACTTTCAAAACAAATGTATTTGTTTATTTGCAATTAAAGGAATAGTTCATTCCAAAAAATTTAATTTGCAGAAAATGTACTCACCCTCAGGCCATCCAAGACGTAGATGAGTTCGTTTCTTCATCAGAACAGATTTGGAGAAATGTAATATTGCATCACTTGTCAATGGATCCTCTGCAGTGAATGGGTGCCGTCAGAATGACAGTCCAAATAGCTGATGAAAACATCACAATAATCCAAAAATAATCTACAAGACTCCGGTCCATCAATTAACATTTTGTGAAATGAAAAGCTGCATGTTTATAAAAAACAAATCCATCACGAGTCCTGCATTCATAATATTGCTTTCTCCAGTGAAAAAGTTGTCTCATCTGATACGCTCAGACCAAGCACCGTTTAAATGAAAACAGGAAAAAAACAAATGTGTTGGTGGATTTTCATGGGAAAGGACAACAGGAGATGGACCTTTTAACTTTTCACTGGAGGAAGCATTACTGTGGATTATGGACTGGTATTTTGGCCAGAAGCGACAGTCTAAAGTTAAATCGCCTTAATGTTGGATTTGTTAATCACAAACGCACAACTTTTCACTTCACTAGACATTATTTGATGGACTGGAGTCTCCAAATCTGTTCTGATGTGGAAATAAACTCATCTACATTTTGGATGGCCCAAGGGTGAGTAAATGTTCAGTTAATGTTCATTTTTGGGCAAACTATTCCCTTAAGTTAAATGGTTATTCTAAGTAAGACATGTCTGTCTAAAATGTATAGACAGAAAGCATACATTTTCTGAATGTGTTTCAAATGATTACCTTCCACAGCATTGCTATCATTTGCATTTCCTTAAATCATAGTCTACTAGCTGTTATGTGAGCAAAAGTTGTATTTAAGTCCTAAACGGTGTAGCTTTTTTCCTGCTGAACACGAAAGATGTTAAGTTAAGCCTGCCCTTACCGTACAATAACTTGTGTCCCTTACAAGCTAATAAAAATGAAATCAAGACATCTAAAAAAAAAAAGAAAAAAGCAGAAACTCCCACTGGTGCCGCCTTGACAAAAAAAAAAAAAAAATGGGTGCAAGGCGTCCCTGAATTTGAAGATATTTGACAACTATAGAAGAAGCTCTTAAAAAGTGCTTAAAGAAAACCTCTCACAGATATATACAAAAGTAAGTGACTAGCAGATTTCACGCGGCATGAATGTTGCTGCTCTGCTCACCACCCTAAAACCTGTAAACTGTATTCTATAGCTCTTATTATCTGGAAAAGTGAGATAAAGAAAAAAAATGCCACCCACAGCAACTTTTGGGTGTCCACTTCATTTCAGTTTTTGCAAGAGCCAGAAATATCCAAAGCGGACAAAAGCACATGCTTAGAAAAAAGGAAAAGAAGAACAGAACAATGCACAAACCCCTGTAAATGCTAAACGCAGGCAAATATGGCTCTTTTTTAAATTAAATGACATCCATGAAACATTTCCCACTGACCTGAATAGAAAGATGAATTTTCTTTCCATGGTTCATTTTTTTTCCCAGTTTCATTGTACTCTCAGAAAGCTGATGCAGAACTTCCACTGACAGCCTCTTTGTATTTGTGCAGTATATGCACAATGTAATCCACAAGCGTGATGCAACTTGGTTAGAGCAGAACTTCTATCTTGTTTCTCCCAGGCACCAAGATAATCAACTACAAGATGCAAACAAACCCAAACAGAGAAATATTGTTTGACTGAATCAATTTTCTGATAACAACATGTGATCAGGTGTTGCTAAGCCCTCAGAAAAGATCTCATACCCTCCATGAACTCGACTCTTATTTAGTAATATTTAAAGGTTAAGTGTGTCATTTTTGTGTCACTACTAGAACCACATGGCACTGCAGTCTGTTTGAGCGCAGGACATACAACCTGGAGAAAAACTATCCGTTACCATTTCCTTTGATTTCAACAGCAGTTATGAAAGTATGAAATCTGATATGAAGCTGACATCATGATTGCCTGATGGCACCACAAGAGTGAACACATGCAGTTCCAAGCCCTTCACTAGCGTCCATCCTCAGCTGTGACAGGAAATATGTAACTCAATTTTATGCTTTTAAGACCCTCCAAAAACAATCTACTACAATAAAATATTAGGACTGTTGTCATGGCAATATCTGAGGTTATCGGAGATCAAAAGTCAAAGTACACAAATGTATTTTTCTCTAACAGTGATTTTGCATGTTGGTTTCAATCCCAAAATCCCTCAAATTAGGACAATTTTCATGAATTTGGTCTTTCAAAACTAAAATTTCAGAACCAATATTATCTATAGCTGTTGGATAAACAAGTAACCACATTAAAGCCACAATGACTTACATTTATACCAGTGTTGTTATTGTTAACTAAACTTTAAAATTTATAAAAAAATTAATAATTATATTATAATAAACATAATACATTAATTAAAACATTTGGTAATTGTTTTCAGTAAAGCTGAATTTAAATAATAAATATTTATATTTAGTATTTTATTTAAACATATTGGCTTGGAAACTAACTGAAATAATGTATGAGTTGAAGTTCTAAAATTACTTTAAAAAATACTTAAAAGATACTAAAAAAGAAGAATAAGACGAAGAAGAAAAATTAAAGCTATAGAAAACAAATAAAAAATGACAAAAGCACATAGTCTTAAAAATCTGAAATTAAAATGAAAACTGAAAATATAAAAATAATTAAAAATAGCAATAAATACTGCAATAGCACATAAATAATAGTAAAATAACACTGATTTATACAATAGTTAACCAATGAACTGTTCTTAGGAGATGTCAGATGGGGGAATTTGTCAAATGTTTTTCAATTCAAATTATTTTATTTTTTTTTCAAAAATAGATTTTATTTGATATTATTTTTGGGCCAAAACAATGGTTTGATACATTTCTGTTACCTTTTCAGTTTCATGAAAGTTTCATGAATTCATTTACTTTTTAAATATAGCTGTAAAACTATTCTGGTTCTAACTTACCCCATATAGTTTGACAAATAAATATATTCAGTCAGAATAAAGGAAGAGGCCTTTTGGAAGCATACGGTTTAGTTACAGCATTTAACACCAGGAGATAATGGGGTCATGTTAACCAGCCAAACCCTGACCTCTTGCTTTGAGCACCCGTTGCAGGCTGACAGGCACAAAAGCACAGCAATTTTCAGGCATCGAACTAGCTCACATAATGCTGTTTGAACAATACCTGTTTAAGTAATATTTTTGTGGCACAGAAATTACATAATTAACTTTTAAACTGCTTCAAAAATACAATAACATTACTTATATTGCTTTAAGTATATGAATAAATGTACGAAGATGGTCTCACTTTGCACTGGAGCTATGGTACAATGATTTCATTCACGTGGTTATCTAACACAATGAGCTCGAACGTTTCCCTGACATTTGCCCAAGTAATAGTTATAAATTGCATATGCGAGAGACGTCAGACTGCCGCCTTACTGATGTTTCACAGCACATAGTTAAACACAGTCAGTGGTCAACCTTGTTTGGAATCCTGCTGAGTGTTTATGCCTGGATATCTCTGGCATGTTATCCATTATATATATATTTTTTTCCATTGCGCAACAAGTGCCGCCAAATCCGTTTGTCAGTGACAAATGTGAAAGGCCTCCTCAGAGCAGGAGGAAGCAAAGTGCCTGCAGCCATTTTAAGCTCTTCCAAAAGGGAATCAAGACAGTGACTCTGTACACATGACGGCTCAGAAGCCAAAGCCACTGGTATGCATATCCTGAGTAAAAGAGCGGGTTTTTTATGGACTAAGATGGTGCTTTTCAATCATCTAAGAGCTGAAGCTACCCCCTCAACACAAGAAGAGCATTCCCCGTGGGAAAGACAAAGAGAAAACACCCACGTTGCACAGCCATAAGCTTTCAAACATCACTCATTTTACTGCCTCTCCCCCAGTGTGTGTGTGTGTGTGTGTGTGTGTGTCTGTCTATCTAATATCCTTGGGGAATTTGCCATTTTACAATTATCACTGTCAGATAGCATGCAGCTGGAGGAGCTGAATACCAAATGAGTAATCCATGTTCTGAAATATGACAAAAAATGCATTAACATGGTAAATTACTTTAGGATTTTCCTATTTGTTGGCTCTGATTTACATTTTATCAAATGTGTATCTTTAATTCAGAATGCATCACCTTCAACTGCACTTAAACCACACTTGCTTTAAAAATGGCCGTAAAGCACATGTCGACTGTTTTACTGTAATCCACGTGGGTAGTGTTATGACCCTGGTTGTATTTGTAGATAGATGAGGCTCAAATGACAACCAGGATCTCTAAGATCGCAGAAAAATACAATCTGTAGTCAACAAGTTGTTAACTGACTGATCAAATTAAAGATATGCATGGTTGTCATTTGTTTATCCTCATGTATAAATATATACAAGAAAGGTCATAACACGACACTTATGTACAATCAGCGATTTATCTGGCACGAAAACAACAAGGATGTCAATTAGAATGACAGCATTAAATAATATTAGATTGATAAGAGGACAAAATGCCACCAATGACACTAGAAAATGGCATAATTTATTAACTCAAAAAATCATGATGATGAGCATCAGCATTTAGCAAAATATGTTTATACAATTAAATAAAATGCTGCTGTTATATAAACAAACAAATGAATAAATTAATTTATGATGAACAGCAACATATATACTGTATATATATATATATATATGACGAAATAAAATGCTGCTGTTTATACTCACACACACAAAAATGATAAACAGCAACATTCAATATTTATATTATACAATGTAAATATTGTACAATATAAATAATATATACACACATATGTATGTATATAAATACTGTATAAATATATATTATCTCTATCTCTCTCTCTCTCTATATATATATATATGATGAACAGTAACACTTAATATTTACATTAAATCTACTACATTCTTCATACATTCATATATATGCATGCATACAATGTATGTTTCTAAAAGTGTCTTGTTTGTCCACAATATTTATAGTTTTTAGCTTAAAAGTGAGCCATAATGCCCATTTTAACAATATTACTGCTAATGCTAAATTATATACATAATACACCACACAAAATAACTCCGGTAAGAAGTCTGATAGCATTTTGTTTCCTGTTATTTTGGGGTATTTCCTCCTGGGTTTTGTTATATAGGTAGTGAGGGAACAGCATGTGTATTTTTTCTTTGTATGGTTTTCAAAATTCTCTCAGATTTATCTCTTTCTGTTTTATTGCTTTTGGTTGTGCGGCTCCTCAGGTAATTTGTGTTCTTCTGGTTCTTTCTATTTGTGACTGAAAGAGTGTAAATATATTGTAAGTAACGAAAAGAGTTTTGACGTCTCCCCTTGAGTTTTTCCCTTTCTTTTGTCTCCTTATGTTTCATGTATTCTCATACCGTGTGGACCGAAGCCTGGCCGCGAGAGTGGAATAGTCATATAGTGCTTGCTTTTGTGAAGAAGGTGTGATGACACATTCAGTAAATCCAATGGAAACACTATAACAAGCTCTAGCTGGACGCCTGCAGAATGCACTGGAGGTGAGAGCATTATGCTCATCCTGGTCTCACCTACAGCGCCATGACTCCCTCAACACAGGTCTGACGTACTTCTTGGGCCAGGAAAAGATCAGAGAACAGCCCCTGAAGCTGTGCTTCTGCAGAAACACTGATAAACAAAGCAAGAACTGAGTAATATATGCAGCGATGGGATGATGCCTCATGGATGCAACAGCCATCTTCATGTACTGCAGTACTCGAGAATGAGAGTATACAAATCATTAACAACACAGTGTTGCTGAGCCATGTATGGTCTCCAGCAGGTTAGCTAATCCAGTAATGTCTTCAGATACATACGAATCTGAAACATATCTTCAATCAGAGGAATGTTTCCTTGGAAGGATCCCAATCTTAGTTAGGGTAGACATAATATTTAATTTGACACAAATTAAAATGTGTCTGTGAAGGATGCACTGTACAGCAACGTTTTGTCTCATTTTTCTTCTTCTATCTATCTATCTATCTATTTTTTTGTATGTTTAAAGTATATACTTATACAATATATATTGTGTTCAGTGTGTTCAGGTGAAATAAGAAAGTGAATCTGTATAGTAATACTGTCATTGTTAAAAAAAGAAAGATGCTCTTTAAATTTATTATAATTATGTCTAATTGAATGTATAGCATGCATTACAATAAATAAATAAATGTGCAATGTGTGGGCGGAGATGTTGAGAGAGTTGAGAGAGACTGACCTGGATTTGTGGGTGTTAGTATAAGAACAATTTGTAACATTAAGATGTATATAACATTAAAAGACAACTTCCTTCCTTTTCCTTTACCATTCTGTGTTAGCATATTAGTGTGTGTGTGTGTGAGAGAGAGAGAGAGAGAGAGAGAGAGAGAGAGAGAGAGAGAGTGTAGTGGAATGTAATATTTAATTTAACATTCATCATAACCAGTCTTCGCCATTGTTTTTATGTGCAAATGTAATTTTAAACTAATAACTGCTGTAATAAAAATAGTGATTTGTGTATGAGTATCTGTGTGCTGTTGTGTTGTTCTCCGCAAATCTATGGATACTGCATTCATAAAATTTAAATATGAGATACTGAATTTCATGCCTGGGGTAGATGAAACAGGCCAGCAACTAAACAGTCTTTTTCATAAAATAATTAGGTTATTTTGCAAATCTCAGCCCTGCTTCTTAGAGACCATCACAATATCATCCATGATACTAGATGTTATACTATACTTTTATATCTTCACTATTTCTTCTGAATATACAGAGCTTATATTATAAATGAAAAGCTGCAATTAGCATGTCAGCACACTCATGTTACATTTTTCCAGCATCCAAAATTATTTCCCCTTTCCAAATTCAAACCAATCAAATTGATATACACATCACATACTGCGGTAGGAGCTATTTAAAATAGTATAGACATAACATAAAAAAGAATTAACAATCATTACCTGACATCAATAATAGTAAAAAATATTCTAATTGTAATGATTCTATTTTTTAAATTCTAATAATAATAATAATAATAATAATTTAAACAATTATTATTATTATTATTATTATTATTATTAATTCATGGCAATAATGCATGACCTTTCCGGGCTTCTGTATGTGCCACTATAAATCTCCCAAATTGTTTGTGGATACAGAATTTTTCACAGCTCCAGTTTCAGTTGGAGGAAAAAATAATAATAAATGGACATTCGGATGTGCTCCAACTGAAATGCTGCCCATTCATTTAGTTCTGATTCAAGAAATCTCTTGCTTTTTCCCACATATTTTTGAGCCTGCCTTCTGCAGATTTGCACGGGAGAAACATGCACGCAGCTTAGAGGGAACACTGATGTACAGCGTGTTCAACGGGTTGTACTCTTGCATATCCGAGTGCTGAACGTTCAACCGGCACTACATGGAAAATAAATCTTTCCAAAAAATGTACTTCAGAACCATAGAATCTTAATACAGCAGAACCTATTAAAGAGACTCTACATCTATCCCTCACAAATTCAGTTTCTATTGCATGAAATTAAAAATGGCGTCTACCCTGACTAAAATCTACAGAAGTGCATGCACATGCAGAAAGAGAGGCCTAGGAGAAAAATCATTTTCTTCATTAACATTGGCGAAGCCTTTTTCCTCTAGTACATTCAAGACAATTACCAGGCTTCATAACGCAGCTCTGGTGGAGAATTACAGCACAGCCCTTCTCTCTTGGTTGCAGACCATGCATTATTAATTGGGGCAGCTCAAAGTAAATAATTACATCTCATTATCAAAGCTTGGGTTTCTAGTATGGAGGCATGTCCTCTCTATTTCTTTAATGAGTCTCCAAGCTGGCCCATTTTGCATTGTTAGAGATGTTAGGTTTGAAAGAGGCAACTCCTCCCCAACTGGGGTTCTGTAGTGCGAAATCAGAGGGCGAAAGGGAACAAACTGCCGCTTTCAGTACACCGACAGGCGTTCGCCATCAGGGCTGGGCTCGCATTCAAGGGCTGCATTCATTATTTTTGTTCCAGCTTCTGCCATTCTGTTACATCTGGCGAATTTGGGAGATTGACTCGGCCTCTGTTGCTCATTTCAAGAAGATAGAGGGAATGCAAAGAAATTTGTTGTAGGTCAGGGACATGACTAGACTCGACATGAGGGGCTGAGCCCACGCTCCATTTTAGAAATCAGAGATACAACGTGACTTGACTATCCTAGTTAAATTATGCATTGAATGTGTTTTTAGCCCTATATTAAATATAGGCTGGTAAAAAAAAAAATATGTCAGCTAATTCTAAAATCAAAATTATGCTGCTTTAATAACCAATATTGATGTATAACAAAAGGGATTTCCTAATTACATTCACCAGAGGCCTTTCTGTTACATTAACATAACACGATTCTGCACCATTCAGATTAGAATCGAGAGTGGCTTTTAAATTTCAGTTCAGTAACTTAATTTGAACTGAATTTGAAATGAGGCAATGGAATTGCAAATAAATCTGAATGTAAGGAAGTACATTAAAATAAACTGAAATTCAAAGAAATTCTTATAACTAAACTAAACTTTTAACTAGTAGAGTTTGAAAAAGTTTGACAAGATTTAAATGTTCAAATCTTTGAACGATGAAAGGGTTGTAGGCATATACTGCAGCTTTGGAGTAAGGAAGATTTTCTTTTATTATTATTAATATTTTTATTCAGCAGTGACACATTAAATTGATCAAAAGTAAGAGTAAAGACTTTTACATCACAAATGCTGTTCTTTTGAACTTTCAATTCAAAGAGTCCTAAAAAGTGTAAGTGTATTACAATTTCCATAAAAATATTAAGCAGCACAACTGTTTTCAAGATTAATAATACTAAGAAATGTTTCTTGAGCAACAAATCAGCATATTAAAATGATTTCTGAAGGATCCTTAAGAATGGAGTAAAGACTGATGAAATTTAACTTTGCCATAACCTAAATAAATTACATTTTAAAATATGTTAAAATAGAAAACACATTTTAAATTGTAATAATATTTCACAATATTACTGTTTTACTGTATTTTGATCAAATAAATGCAGCCTTTGTGAACATAAGAGACAACATTAAACAATGTTTGAATTGCAATTCAGTAATTTCCTCTTCCTGTCATTCCAAATTCACACTAATGAAAAGAAAGAGGTCCAAAAATCATAAATTTTGTACCATCCTGATGTATACAAAGTGAGTAATTAGTGAATATTAAAAACAATGTTGGCAAGAGAAAGAAAAAACACTCACTCATTGCCTGCACTCAGAATTCTGCACTTTAGCAAACACTCAAAAGCTGTCAAGGCGTGCCGCTCACTTGCACTGTAGACAGGGAATTAAAATACAGCCAATGGATATTGAATCAACTTGCTCTTAAAATTGCTGCACTATATACACATAAAAAGAAAACAATGATTCAAGGCTATAGCACAAAAAGCCAGAACTAGTCATGTTACTGCTAGGTAGGTCAGTGATTTCATAACAGTCACACTTTGTGGTGACAGACCTTTTCTTCCATTTAAGGGAAGATGCATCAAATAAGTTTGAATCACTTATCACAACAGTTCAGTTACTGCATTGTGAGCACAAGTGTGAACGGAGCTTGCTTGCTTTATAAAAGCATACAGTGATGTCCGTGTTCCCAGTCACCGTAGATTCACTTCAAATGATGGGCAAGGAGCTGATCGTTTTCATTAAACGTCTACATGTGGCCCCTCACCCCTGGAGTCAGAGACAAAAATGAAATACATAATCTGGCGGCAAGAGATAGGAGGGAGAATATGATCCAATTGGCAGTGTCAGGACAGCGAGTCTTTGGCTGTAAGTCTGCCCCGGCCCAGGACTGAGCATGATGCTGGTGGGCTAGTTAAATGTGCTCATTTAACACACCATTTCACATGAGGCGCTCATACGGGGGTCCGCCACTCAACGTGACATAAGGGAACACAAAGTCTCCGCAGGACTTTGTGCTGTTGCATTGCTTTGTTGAATATCTTGAAGGAATATGCAGAATGCAGTTGAAATGGCGCTGCTGGATTCGTGTGGGCTGGGCTAATAGAGATCTTTGCTCAGGGTAATTCGTGTTATGTGGGTAGCAAGGGCAAAGATCAATACAACAGCACACAATCTCCTCAGGTGGGTTAATGGGGAGTTTCACTCCAGAGGCAAAATTACAGCATACAGTCAATCAGATGATGATAAACTGTTGTAAAAAACTGCTATTGACTGAGTAATTCTTATCTTTTGCAATTTTGTATGATGAAATCCAATTTTTGGATTACAAATTGTATTATGAGTCAAAATGAATGATAAAATGAATGTCTAACATGATTTTCAGAATATCTTTATAAATATCTTAATGTTTAGTATGCCCACCTTTTAATTTGAAGGAATAGTTCACCCAAACATGAAAATTTGCTGAAAATGTACTCCCCCTCAGGCCATCCGAGAAGTAGATGAGTTTGTTTCTTCATCTGGAATTTAGCATTATATCACTTGCACCACTATGCAGTGGATCATCTGCAGTGAATGGGTGCCATCAGAATGAGAGTCCAAACAGCTGATAAAAGCATTGCAATATTTCACAAGTAATCCACACGACTCCAGTCCATAAAGCAACGTCTTGTGAAGTGAAAAGCTTGCTTTTGTTACAAATTGTTACAGTTGCTTCCGGCTTAAATACCAGTCTTCTATTCATAATATACTATTGTAGTCTTGTCTGAATCAGGAGAAAAATATGCACAGATCAAGAACCGTTTACAAGTGAAAACAGTTCTAAACAAATATGTCGGTGGATTTTGATGTGAGAGGTATTGTGATGGTTATTTCAGCTGTTTGGACTCTCATTCTGATGGCACCCATTCACTGCAGAGGATCCATTGGTGAGCAAGTGATGTAATGCTAAACTTCTCAAAATATGTTCTGATGAGAAAACAAACTCATCTACATCTTGGATGGCTTGAAGGTGAGTAAATGTTCAGCAAATTTTCATTTTTGGGTGAACTATTCCTTTAACAACAGCAGAACTAAAGCTGACATGAAATCTACAGTTTTGTGCAAAACCTAATGATCCATGTCGTCCAGCATGTTCGGAGTATGTTTCAAAGGCAATGCAGAAGGAATCTGAAAGAAAATGTTGAATTTTTTGGTAGAAAAGCTCACGATCAAAGTCAAAAACTCTCAAAATTATTTGATTATTGATCCAGAAACAGTACAGAATCTGTAGTTTATAAATATTTTGTCCTCATTTAATTTTCTTTGCTTTAACTTTGTTAAACCCTAAAACATTCCAGGTTTAAGTGATAAAACTCTTAGATTTTCAATGTGATCTCAGACCAGACTTTGAGCCACTGTTTATATTCTCATTCGTTCGTTTTGATATGCATTTGACAATTATAAAATATTTTGATTATACAGATACCATTTCTATCCAGACAATTTCCAATATTTAAACTGTAGCATATGATTTATTTCCTCTTCTCAAATTGCCCATCATTGTTTTTTCATAACTCATTGTTCTGCCAAATGACTAATGACCATTTACTCATCATTTATCACTGTGGGTACCAAAAATATCTTTTTTTGCTTTTCAAGCAAGTCCTAAATCAAGCTCCGAGTGCAGTCTAGCAAACAAAGACGATTTAAGAGAAAATCTGGAAAAAAGGAGCGCTTCTGAAACGATGCACGTGCCTTGCATCCAGACACCCATGCAGAAGCGGCCTAATGAGTTGGCTCTCACCAGAGAGGTGGACAATACCCTGCAACCATTGCTCTGAAATGAACCGATGCAGAGCTTGAGCCAGACTACTGAGTTCTCGGTTTCATACAGTCCATTGAGTTCCTCCGGGGGGGGAGGTTACGATCTTGTGCCACAGATCCTCTTACCCAAAACACTACACGGCCCATTTGCGGTAATAGAGCACATAGGAACATTTTTGCTGTGTATGCTGTGGATTGAGAAACACTGTAGGGGACGGTGAGGAAGCTAGTGCTGCGCACCCCCCAGTCTTCGAGCAGTTGGCCAGGGTCTCCTAAAGCAGATGGTCTGGAATGAAGACACTCAATATGACCTAATATGTCTCATTACACACTTACACAATAATATACTGAAGCAGTGAACTATTTTCCATTTAAATAGGCTGCAAAGATCTCTTTCTTAATGAATATATTGGTCTTGTTGAGTAAAAGTACCTAAACATCATTACACCAAGATGAATCTAACTGAGAAGAAAATTGCTTGTTTTAAAACTTAATATGAAAAGGCATTCATTCGCAAACCTATTTTGTGTCCATAATGTCACAAATTTACGAGCGAAACAGGATATTTGAAACAAAATATACGTGGGATGAGACTTGATGTTATCTATGGGAAATTATTAGATTGTAGTGAACAATTCATACCAGGATGGAGAAAAAATAATGTTAACATTAACCAATAGCCTATTTGAGTATTTTCAGGAACGGAAAAAAAGTTATTTTAATTAGCTCATTCAATTTCCAGAACATTTCCTTTCACTGTTCCTTGCTGGTGGAATGATCTTCCTAACCCTATCCAGTCATACAAATCCCTGACAATTTTCCAGAAACAACTGAAACTTGAGAGAACCGTTCAGCATTGCGAGATATAAACTCAGAATTGAGGCATGTTAATGCGCAATCGCAATTCTGAGAAGAAAAGTCAGAATTGTGAGATATAAACTCAGAATTACAAGAAAAAAAAATGTGAGATAAAAAGTCACAATTACTCTTTTTATTTTTTATTCTACGGGCTTCCATACTTAACTGCATCCTGCTGACTTTAAAAAATATATATTCTTTTCGTTCACTATTATATCCATCCTTCTTCTAACTTTACTATTCTGGACACTGTTTGAACATGCTATTGCTAACACTTCTTGTGGTATTGCCTCCTTATGACAAATCATTGTGTTCCTCATTTGTAAGTCATATTAGATAAAAGCATCTGCTAAATGAATTAATGTAAATTAAAGATTACAAAATACATTTTCTTTGGAAAAATGTGCACTGGTAAATCATACCCAATAAGACCAGAAACGTGTTAAGAGGGTACTTTTTTATTTTAATAACCCATAAATCGCAATATGTTGATTATTTATATTTTTCTGGCAGCAATTTTTGCTGTGAATCTTCACAGCTAACACACTTCTGACTTAAGCTGTCATGCTTACATCGCTTTAAATATGCAAGGCTTGTTAATATTTGGGTAATGATCTTAATTTAAATTCTTCCGTGTCACAAGTCTGCATCAGGCACTGCAATCTACCCGGCCTGTGAAGGCGAGGGCAAGAAATAGAGGTGAGAGATAGCGCAAGAAAAGGAGAGGGAGAGTCTGCATCTAAAAAACGCATGCAACTCTGAACTGTACTGATGTGAAAAACAGATGTAGGCGATGACCTGGTATAGGCTATCACACTACACTCAATTCACTGTCTCCTCTTTTAGCCCTCTTCTGTGTCAGAGGGTGTCATCAGATAATGTGGGCAGAAAATCCATAAGCAGGAGCCTCTGACACGGGACTAAATTGAGTCAGAATGTGTTTTTATGCTTAGTCAGTTGGTTTAAGTAATTAAGTTTTGATATCAGTCGAACTTCCTCAAGCAACGGTTTTTGATCTTAAAGAGGACTGCTTATTCGCCAGCCAGTGATAATTAATTTAACACACGCACAGAGGCTGAAAGAAGATGTTACAATAATCGTATCCACATGCATTTCACATTTTTCCCCATCCAAACTGTGATACTCATTGCTCCAGCCCTGAACAGCAGACAACAGATTTAAAAATACAACATTCATAGCAACAGTGATAATGCAAAGACTGAATTCCCATATCATATCACATCACAGTCTGACTTCTGACTTGAGTATGATCCCCTGACTGGTGCATTGGAATAATGTAGGTCTGCCATTAAAAAAAATATACTCATTATCATTTCACATAGAATGCAAAATCCTCTATTTCTTTATCAAGTAAGAGTTCCGATCCAAAAAGAAGCATCATTATAATCATTTCTGGTTGCATTACGCCAAACCTCCAACATCAGTAGTCAATCTGAATTACATTTAATCTGAATCTAACTGCAGTATAATTATCGGTTTTAGCTCATTACCATTACTCAAAAGTAAACTCAAATAAGAGCGAAGCTTTATGGGCCTCTGCCAATCTATTTCACACCACAGAAATGCCACAAATTGTTCCAATTCAAGGACTTTAGAAAACGGAAACTGTTAAGTTATTTAGGTGCTAACAAACAGCTTTTGGCCCTCTGTCAGCAGTTGGTAACTATATTCAGTTGCAAATAATAACAAACATTGACAAACAAATAATTCAAAACACATTTCCCTTATATAAATTCCTTGCCTATAGCCCAGAAAGGTGACATTAGGTGAAGGACGAGCATTGTGACTTATTTCGTTTTTTCAGTCTGCTTGTGTTGTCCACCGCTCTCGATGGAGGTAAACACTGTTAACCAACACAGACTCTCAACCCGGAGGAAAACTCAGGGTCAAATGGCATTTACAGAGCAAGAGTCCTAAGAAACCCTATGAATAATGTATAAAACCTAACGTTGTTTCCTTTTCTACTGTGCAGAACTTACATGGTGCGTGATCAGACTCATAAGGAGTGCAAACGTACACTTCATCAATTGATGTCATCGAGTGGCCGGAGAGAAGTACAACATTTGTCACAGACCAAAAGTTTACAAGTTGGCACCGCACCAGTTTTCCTGAATTCCTTATCGTCGTGATGGAAAAGTTCATTAGCTCATTCAATTATGTAATAGAGCAATCTTGTCGGAGCCTGTAATCGCCAGACCTTAGCGTTCCAAGCAAAAGCTCTTTCCATTGCTTTAAAAGCTTCTCTGGACTAATGAAGTCTAGAGAAGTGACTTCATACTGTACTTGGCTATGCATACACAGAGAGACATGCTTCTCTATCATACACCCAGTTTCTACAGCAGCTCCTGATGTTGTCCAACCAGAGACCACAGAAAACTCTTTTTGCAGTGGCAAAACAGGGAAATGCAGTACTCTATGCTTTATGATCAATGGGTTTGTAGCGCTCTCACAAAGACCCAGTGAGTGAGTCATTGCTGCGACAGCCTCTCCATACTACAAAAGCCACTGCACTCCATCACACATTGTTACAGCACATCATGTAGGTGTACGCTTTTGTATTACATAGTTGACTCATTAGATCTGACAATGTGATGCCGATCGGTATTGTGGTACAAAGTTTCAAGTCAAGGCATCGAAACTTCCATGCAGCCTTCTGACTGACACCTCCCAACTTTTTATATTTTACAGGTGTTTCATTTAACCTGTCTCTGGCAATTTCCAGTGCCAATTACAGACAAATTTAGATTGCAAAAACTATTGTTAATGCCAAAACATCCATTAATGTTATTAAAGCATGTGAAGAAGTTTATACAAACCTATCTAACATGCTTTCTAAACTAGCCCATCTGGTCCAGATGGCCTCAAGGTTTGACATCTGCAAGGCTGATAAAACTCTTTGCTTCCTCCAGACCTCCACAGGCTATATCTGGGTCAATGACATGATGCATCTATTAAATTATAAAATGATACATTATAATGCAAACCATAAAAAATATTTTCTAAAATAAATATGGCTTCAAATTCTGAAGGTAAGTTATTTTAATATTTAGTTGTGGTGCTTAAAGTAAAAAAAATGTAGGTGGTGTAACTACATGGAGGTATTTTATATATGAAATATGGGCCCCACTTTATATTAAGTGGCCTTAACTACTATGTACTTACATCAAAAATTAAGTACAATGTACTTATTGTGTTCATATTGTATTGCAAAACACTTTTGCTGCTATTGAGGTGGGATACGGGTAAGGTTAGGGACAGGTTTGGTGGTATGGGTAGGTTTAAGGGTGGGTTAAGGTGTAAGGGATGGGTCAACTGTGTAATTATAAATGTAATTACAGAAATTAATTACAGATGTAATTACATGCAGGTATTTTTAAAATATAAGTACAATGTAAAAACATGTATGTACACAATAAGTGCATTGTATCAAATGATT
>NW_015646846.1:2769050-2815155 GCF_001515625.1 Sinocyclocheilus rhinocerous | reverse complement strand
TGTAATTACATGCAGGTATTTTTTAAATATAAGTACAATGTAAAAGCATGTATGTAAACAATAAGTGCATTGTACTAAATTATTAATTTAAATGTAAGTACATAGTTGTTAAGGCTACTTAATATAAAGTGGGTCCGAAATATGAAAATGTGTTTGTGTGTGTGTGTAGAATTAAGTATATATTAAATTCTCTCTCTCTCGCTATATATATATATATATATACACACACACACATACATATATTTATGTCACTGACGCATCTTCTAATATCTCACTTCTGTAGCGGCAAGTGACCAAGAGAGTCAATATGTGAGACAGACTGAAATATTATTCACCATTAAAATATTCTCATTGCGAGGAAGCCCACCTATCCAACTTGTAAAAATTTTTTCCCCAGTAAACCTTAATAGAAACATTCAGTCCTGACGATTAGCATATGAATCAGTGATATGCATTCACTCCAAGAGGCGTTGATGTACAACAGTAAAACCTGTTGTTTAGAACAAAGTGATGGACAGAACTTCCCACTGCTATATTCACAGAGCAATGCAGAAATACGCCACATAAGCACAGAAAAGTCTGATTTGCCAAAGTGCCGCACTACTGGTCGATATGTATGTTGAAGCCATTATCTTCTAAATGTCTCACAAACATCGTGCCTACCTCTATTATTACGTGGAAACCAACAAATATCGCTATGATATCAACAAATCAACATCGACGAAATAAATCGAGCGACGCTTTCCCCGCAAGGAATCCGTGAGAGATGTTCAAAGTTGACCCATTTCCATGCACTTACCTCCTTCTATCTGAAACCGCTGTTGCCAAACACCTCCAGTATGATCACCTAAACACAGTCGACTGTAGATTTGTGGGTATCTCGTTAATCACTTGATGTACGATGGCCCCCAATACGACCAACTCCATTCCCCACGTACGGAAATCACACGCAAATCTCCCAAAGCGCGATACCAAGTGGGAAAAGCTGTTGCGCTGTCCAGTGAAAGTGGTGCTGAAACGCTCTCGGAGCCGAAGTACTTTCCATTTCTCCAGGTCTCCGTGTCCATTCATTCAATATTGGCAAATATTGTTCGTCTTGTGTGTTAGGAGCTCATACCTGAAGAGATAGTACTGCACTGAGCATAACTGGAGAGCAGAGCCGTGCTGAGATGTAGGCAGTGCTCTTCAGTCGAAACAGTGCATTCAACGCCCACATAGCCCACTCTATTTGATCACACACACACATACACACACACAACGCAGAACATACACTGACTGATGAAAGAGCTTTCGTGCAGCTTACTAAGGAAGCCTTAACAAAAAAATATTGATTTCTTTAATAAATATATCTGCATATGCACGATCTTAAAAGCAGATAAGGATGCTTTTAATAAAGCCTACAGCCCTTGTCAAAAATCCTGCACGAATTCTCATTACCTTACGATATATGGTAAAGATGTATATTTCAAAAGTCAATAAATGGAATTTTACTGTAAATATTTTATGGTAACAAGTACTGTATAAAAGTGATTTTTATGAGTAAAAAGTATGAATTACCTTATAATTTATTGATAAAAATATATATGCATATCTCACACAAGAATTAACATTCCCATAATTCCCTGAAGGACAACAAAGGTATTTAAATAGCTCGAATATGTTGGTATAATAACATTCTATAATTTAATATACAGAACTGTAAAATACACAATCATAACACATTATGTAATGCCTGTGAATATTGTCACTGTTCATTTTTTACAGTAAAATAATGGCAATCATAGCTGCTATTTTACTGTAAATAAAAAGGCTCTAAAGAACCGAATAAAATGCTACAGAATAAACAATAATGTTGAGGGGGGGAAAAGCACTTCAGTTTATCCAGAAGGATTTTAATAGATTTTTTTGTTTGTTTGTTTTTGTTTTGTTTTGTTTATTCTTCACTATGGAAAGAAAATTAGTTAAATACACTTTTAAAACCAGTGTAAATGTCCTGGAGACAATTGTACATCTTCTTGTACATGCAAGATGTTAAATATAAAGCATAAAGATTCAGGGCATTGATAACCACAGTACAGTGAGCAAAAGAGGATTTAAAAATACAGAATGTCCCGAAGGATACTTTTTTGGAATGCTAAATATACCCATTTATGCATTGCTGTTTTTTTGGGGGGGTTTTTTTGAGGATGCATTTAGTCTCAAAGCACGTCAGTATAAATCTGGACTTGAATAAAAGGTAGGCAACATCTACATTTGGATGGTAGTGTTGTATTTGAGCGGTCTCTCAGGACTTTTCATTATGAATTCTTCATTCTAATATATTCAGATACATGCTTTCAACTTCAGTGTCTTCCAAACAATTTCCCCAGGGGATTATGATAACAAAATGACTAATGTAGTCTGCACAATACACTGATATCTTTCTAGTGTTAACTTCTTGTATCTTTATTGCTCTTTACATCTGCAATCAGAAATGCTTTTTCTGAGGTCATTTGGCATTACCTCTTGCTCCATTCAGCTATAATTGAATGTTCCAGGAGTAAGCTTAGACAGTTTATTACCAAGTTTATTACCAGACACAGTCAATGCTAATTCTCCAATTAAGTTTTATACTATACAAAAATTCTGAGCTTTATTGGTGTTTTGGGAAATCTCAGAAATAAGTGCACTTTTCAAATGGTACAATATCTCCCCCTAGCGGAGAGAAATGCTTACTTATGGACTTTTTTTTTTTTCTTACCTAAATGGCAACTATCGTCCTCTCTTTTATTGCAACATCTGAAACAAACAAACAAATATATAGACGTGAATAAAATGCATTATTAATATAAACACATACTGTATGTATATGTATGTTTGTATGTATGTATGCATGCATGTATGTATACACACACATTTATATACACACAAAACTGAGAAAAAAAAAACTGAAATCAAATATAAAACTGCATCAAATATGTGATCTGACCAGCAATCTTGGTGGATGGTGGCTTGTTAAATCCATTCACATCTTCTTGTACATGCAAGATGTTAAATATAAAGCATAAAGATTCAGGGCATTGATAACCACAGTACAGTGAGCAAAAGAGGATTTAAAAATACAGAATGTCCCGAAGGATACTTTTTTGGAATGCTAAATATACCCATTTATGCATTGCTGTTTTTTTTGTATTTTTGTATTTTTTTGAGGATGCATTTAGTCTCAAAGCACGTCAGTATAAATCTGGACTTGAATAAAAGGTAGGCAACATCTACATTTGGATGGTAGTGTTGTATTTGAGCGGTCTCTCAGGACTTTTCATTATGAATTCTTCATTCTAATATATTCAGATACATGCTTTCAACTTCAGTGTCTTCCAAACAATTTCCCCAGGGGATTATGATAACAAAATGACTAATGTAGTCTGCACAATACACTGATATCTTTCTAGTGTTAACCTATACAACTTGTTGCTCGTGTTGTTCATAAAAAGGCAAAATGACATTAAACCCCCTTCACAAGTACAATGTATTAGTTGTTTGCTGATCATTTTTACATCTGAAACAAACAAACAAATATATAGACGTGAATAAAATGCATTATTAATATAAACACATACTGTATGTATATGTATGTTTGTATGTATGTATGCATGCATGTATGTATACACACACATTTATATACACACAAAATGAGAAAAAAAAAACTGAAATCAAATATGAAACTGCATCAAATATGTGATCTTACTTATGGACTTTTTTTTTTTTCTTACCTAAATGGCAACTATCGTCCTCTCTTTTATTGCAACATCTGAAACAAACAAACAAATATATAGACGTGAATAAAATGCATTATTAATATAAACACATACTGTATGTATATGTATGTTTGTATGTATGTATGCATGCATGTATGTATACACACACATTTATATACACACAAAACTGAGAAAAAAAAAACTGAAATCAAATATAAAACTGCATCAAATATGTGATCTGACCAGCAATCTTGGTGGATGGTGGCTTGTTAAATCCATTCTATATGGCATCTTTTCATCTACTCTCTATGATTCTAAAAAAAATCATCAGTACTGAATTATCACAAACAGATAGATTTAGTAGAGTCCTGCAGCAGCGTTTTTGATAACAAAATGACTAATGTAGTCTGCACAATACACTGATATCTTTCTAGTGTTAACCTATACAACTTGTTTCTCGTGTTGTTCATAAAAAGGCAAAATGACATTAAACCCCCTTCACAAGTACAATGTATTAGTTGTTTGCTGATCATTTTTTATTTAAATTTATTCATTGAAACTAATGTAAAGTCATTTCTAAAAGTCGAACTACATCAGCGGACACCGAGAAAGAGTTGCAGACCTTTCTTTTAGAAATGATCATGATTGTCGGACAGAGCCCATGCCTCTTTGGTGTCTAGCCAAGCAGCTTTACTGCTCAAAAGCCAAGCTGCCAAGCCACTGTAGGAACATTGGCCAGCGTGTTACTGATAAACTCCTCAAGGTGGCAAATTACAGTACTGCCAGAGTCTCTGCTCATCTTGGCAACAAGACCACGTTTAGCACACAGCTAATGCTTTTGGATCATTGCTTTCCCTGTATACTGTTTTCTATCTTACTTTCTTACCATGAAGGCACAGTAGCAAAAAACTGGTCAGATAAAGGTAAGATGAAAGGCTAAATAAGTTTAGTTTTCATGCAAAAATATTGATTAATATTATAAGTGGGCCTAAGGAAAAATAATAAAGAAATAAAATCTATCTATCTATCTATCTATCTATATAATTTAATTAAGTGCTGTTATCATCATGGTTTTCAATTCAGCTGTGCAAATTATGCTGTTTTGTCATTTATTGATGGCATTTAGAGTGAACTGATCTGTTCAAATGCTGTCATCCTGATAAAGATTGTTGTTTTTGAAAAAATGCAGTTGATCTACTTTAAATAATAAGTAGCATGACAAGCTCCAGTCAGAAGCGGCTTCCACAAAAATTATGTGATGTGCGCTAAGGGCCCAACGCTTTCCCGCATTCATGAGAGGAAGGCCCTTTCAATGTGGCCCTTTCAATGTCCGGTCTTTATATTTTACAAAGTCTTCCAATAAAACTTAAAAGATGTTCTTACCATTTTCACAGTATCTATTTTAAACTGTACTCTTTGCACCAACTGTGAAACAAAGCCCTGAAGATAAAGCAGCAGAAGGAGGGAATGAAGAAAAAACAGATAAGGAAAGATTAAACACAGTTATATTTTGTTTTTCAATCCAAGTAAGACTAAAATAAAAGAAATATCCAGACTTGATGTTGTTCAGTGGGCTTACTTTTTTTTTGTGACAATTAAATAAGCCTTGGATTTAGGGGCATATTCGACAGGCAGCACGGAAAGATATACAGCCAGAAGATGGATCATAGTGAGGACCCTTCAGAGGGAATAATTCACACTTACCGGGGCTCATTGTCGACTACAATTATTAACTGACATTTAAATATCCCTTGCTAATATTATGTTAACCTATACATCACCAGGCCCACTAGGAGGAGATAAATAAAACAAAGGGCACACACTAGAGAAAGGAAGGATGAGGCTAGGCCAGATTGGTTCATACAAATCAGTTCCAGCTATTTCTTTCTCTAACACTCATATACACAGGGCAAATTATTTATATTATTTATGCACAAATGACTTGCTAGCACAATAATCATCATGCAATTTAGTGACATAAGTCTAATGCAAAGAAAATTAAAATTCAAACTCCTTGAGTTAAGTAGCACAGCACTGAGTACATTTGGTCTGAACAGTGCCTATTGCAAAAGTGTATACTTTAATTAACAAACTACTTCTGCACCATTAACTGACAAAAAAAGAACAAAGTACAGCACGGTGACTGTAGGAAATGACTCTATTAAATAACTTGGGGTGAGCTGCAGGTCTGAAAATGTGACCAGCTCCAAAGTAAATAGATTTTTTACTGTTATTTGTGACTACGCATAAGCCTAGATAACAGCTAGATAACAGCTAGAAACCGTGTACTATAGCCTTATCCATACAGTAGATCACTTTAAAGACAATCAGATTGTTGGCAGATCCGTATTGAATTCAATTTGGCCTCATGTTCATTGGGTGACTACATTAAAAGCAATGGCATTATAAATGATAACATAATGATTTTTAGCTACTTTCCCATCATCCTGTGCAGCAAACATTGCTGGTAGTAAGATAACAGTTTACTCTTTGGCCCTAATCTGTGAAAACATAATATATAATGAGTATTTAAATCTGTAATTTGGCATTATTCTTGAAGGACTGTCAATAGTTGCATAGCTTTCAACCTGTGAGTTTTATCTCAAAATTCTGCCACCAATCTCCATTATGACTGCCCAAGCTTCTCATAATAACATAGCAGATAGCACTCAATGATAAACAATCTTCGGTAATTGTATTTTTATGCTCCACAGAACACCCGTTTGCAAACAGCAAAGAAACATGAGGTGTAGATACTTTCGCCAAAATGTATACTGCAGGTTTGTTGTAATGCTGCTAGTCATGATGTCCACAGTTCATTTACCTCCAGTGTAATATGTTAGTCATATCATTTGGATACAACAGATGGTGTGGACCACACATCAAAAAAAAAAAAAAAAATGGCACTAATAGTAACTCCCCAGGCCATAGAGAAACAGCTAATTGACTTTGGTTATCAGATTGAGATTATACAGGATCATAATCATAATATGTATATGTTATGGATCATAGTATATGTTTTTTTAGCACTTTATTATTTTTTCCTGAGGTCCACTTATAATGTTAATATTTTTGCATAAAAAACTTTCATATATATTTATTTATTTATTTATTTATTTATCATCTGACCCTTTTTTTTTGCCTTTAAGCTTTAAGGTAAAAACCTGTTTTCTGTAGATAGATATTAATAGATATTAATTAATAGATTAATTAAAATAACATAAAATGACAGTAAAAATCATAATTTACAGTTCAGATGAGTCAAAAGTATCAATTACATTAATTTAAACAATTATCAATCATTATATTTATTAAAATGACATAAAGATATATTTTACTGTCTTAATTTTTTTGATTTTATAATGCAATCTTCTTGTCGATCCACCAGTTCACATTTACAACTCTGCATGTTTGCAGCGTAGAAACATGGACTGATTTTCGCATTAGACTGAACCAAAAAAACAGACGGGCTGATTGAAAATGCACATCCATTCTTTGCCAGCAGGAGGCGCTTTTGGAACGGCAGAAATATAGCGGTTTCCCCGGTAACGGCAGAACACAAAGCAGCAGCAGCACCTGACTTCATTCAGATTTATTCATTGAAATCATAGTTTTTGTTTTATTTAATCGTCACATTCAGCCATATCACAATTCTTGTCTTTCCGTCCCCCAATTTAAGACCTCTTGAACCTGGACCACAAAACCAGTCATAAGGGTCAATTTTTTTAAATTGAGATTTATACATCATCTGAAAGCTGAATAAATATGATGCATGGTTTGTTAGGATGGGACAATATTTGGCCGAGATACAACTATTTGAAAATCTAGAATCTAAGGGTGCAAAAAAATTTAATTATTGAGAAAATCGCCTTTAAAGTTTTCCAAATGAAGTCCTTAGCAATGCATATTACTAATGATAATACATTTTTGATATATTTACGGTAGGAAATTGACAAAATATCTTCATGGAACATGATCTTTACCTAATATCCTAATGATTTTTGGCACAAAAGAAAAATCGATAACTTTGACCCACACAATGTATTTTTGGCTATTGCTACAAATATACCCGTGCTACTTATGACTGGTTTTGTGGTCCAGGGTCACAATTAAGACTTTCGTATACCATTTAAGATTTTTATGGCCTTAAATTTGATACAACTAAATGTAAGACTTTAAGGACCCACGGAAACCCTGAGTCAGACAGACAGAGACAGACAGATCAACGTGATCTCATGAGAACTCGTATAGCTACTACACGTAAAATCTGGTTCTACAAAACCTACATTTACTTACGTTATTTACGACTATTTGCTGTGAAGGGGAACATCTGTCTTTCATGGTGTTTCAGTGAAATGATGGACCAGGCGTGTCCACCGATCCCTGATCATTACCTCTCACCAATTATGTCCTTGGAACATTCAATATTGATGAATTCATCCTTCATTTTTTTCTAATTTCGCCACAGAGGCGTCTATCTTACTTGCATAATCACAGTATGATACAAACACCCACAGAACAAGCTTGCAGATCTGTTCTGAACAGGTTCAGCAAAGTCCTATACAAAAGGTGTGCATGGGTACACAAGACATTCTTATTTTTGCTTACACCACACTAGAGTTATAATTGCTGCAGTGTCCCTGAGTTATAACTGCAATGGTGCAGATAAGCAACTGAACTGAGCTTCCAGTTCTAACAATCACTCTCAAAGCAAGCAATATGTTCCTCTGACATTTTCTCCATTTGGGCTAATACAAGACTCTTTAACAACTTTTAACAGCAATTTCCTTCTTGTTATGTTTCCTAAGGAAGTGCCATTAAGGCAGTCAAAGTTGATAAAATCGACATAGAGTGCCTTGGATGTGAAATAAAGAGTAGTGAACATTACCCAATTGCTCCACAATGTTCATGAATATCCTGCTATTTCCTCTCATTTGGAAAGCCTTATTGATGTAAGGGAAAGCTGATATTTATCTTTCATTCTGCGTAAACAAATTGTTTTCATCACAACCCTTGTAGAAGGTATAAGCAAGCATAATGAGTAGAAGTAGAAGTTCATACGTTTTACTTCACTTACTAGGTCTTTAAAGGTCTTTAAAAAATGAATGAATGAATGAATTAATGAATTAAATAAAATAAAAGTTAATAATTGTTAGCATTTTCTATTTTAATATTCTTTGACTATTTAAAGGTTACTTTATCTTGTTTTTGCCTATATAAAATCAACATGAAACACTGTTCACAATCCTTTTTTAAGGCAAAATGTGTTGCATTTCAGAGTAAAACATATTCAGCAATTTAGGATGGGACTTAATTTTATCCATACTGAATTCATTGGATTGTGAAAATTGTGCATTAAATCATTTCATAAGTGGGGCAAGTTATTATTACACTTTGTAATATTAGAAAGAAAAACATTTTATCCTCTTAAATATCATGCACTGATGAATTATTCACAACAGGACCAGGAATACGCATTAAATTGGCTCCGCTGCTGTACTGTGTAACCTCTAATCACACAGACCTGAGTTTGTTTCTCTAGGGTAGTAACCTCCATATTGCACTGTAACTGTAAATATTTTGGTAACATTGCTTACAGCCTCACAATCTGTGCTTCACAGACACATTTCACCACGCTTCAGGGTAAGACAGCTGATCGTGGCTGACCTCACTCTCTTCAGAAGTTCCCATGGTGACTGAATGCCTATGGGCTGTAATGCATAAAATCCATTATAGTCTCTTTGTTTTCATAAGTAGAAATGCAGGACGCTCTCATGTACGCTCTTACATCTCCTGCTGTACTTCCTGTAATAATGTTATGCCATATACTGTGGTAACAATCAACAAGATGTTACCACAAGAACCGGGACATTTAGTGGTAAAATAGTTGTATGGTTTGTGTAAATAACAGATGCACCAGTAATTTGAACTGAGAGATATAGGTTAAAACAGCCATGATTAAATCATGCAATAGCCAATATTATTGTTAAAACAACTCTATGTAATTTTTTTTACCTTGAAATATCAGTTTCAAAGTCATTCTGACTTCTAATAAGGCGAATGGCTTCTGTTTCTTCCAAACATCTGTTCTGGGAGTATGTAAGTTTAGTGAGCGTTTACAGCTATCCAATGTAAACACGACGTGAATGCTTAACTGCATGGGGCTCCAAAGTTGCAAAAAATACACAAAACTACACACAGTTGCTTTAAACAGAGCTAAAACAGTGCTATAGCCACACCCAAATGATTAATTGAAAGCAACCTTATAATCTGGTGAGAGGCAGCAACAAAAATTTTTATAATTTTTTTTTCTCTTATTAAAACCAAGATTTGTCAGCAAGTTCCAAAGTGATTGCAGTAATCTGTTTGCAGACACACTGGAGAAACTTTTAAGTACTTCACCCAAGGGCATAACAGTGCCAGTCAAAACCTGCTCTCACTAAAGCGATGGACAGACAGCATCAACCTTCAGGGATTTGAGGCACCAGCATCCCAGACAAATTTTCAACCACTTCTTAAGAAATAGTACACCCACAATGACAACTCACCCTCATTTAGTTTAAATTTTGAATTTTCATTTCTAAACCACAGTAGTCCATGCTCTCCATCTACTTTCAACATATGAAAGAAGAGTTTCAGTTGATTCTGATAAATCTTTTGTGTTCCACAGGAGACAGTCACTCTGGTTTGAAACAACATGACAGTGAGTAAACGATGACAGTATTTTCATTTTGGCATAAACATAAAAACAACAGCAAAGTATTTCCACTACTCTTCTCAGATTAAGCACAATCAATCTCAGACATCTGAAAAGGTACTTCCTCCGAAAAACTTATCCAAGGAACATTTGTCTGAAATCGCTTCAAGCTCCTTAAAATTTCATTCAATCAAAGCAGATGCCTGACATCTGCACACTTTATGAAATACTTTTTCCCAACACCAATTTGGTTGTGATTAAATGACTTTACTGTGTACCAGTATTTGATCTTTAACATCCAAGAAAATACCCAAGCAAAAAAACAGTGCCAGGCCCACAGAACAATACATACTTTCACACAATCACTTTGAAATATGAATTCCTGAACACAGCATTCCAGAATCACACTGTCATTCATCTCTTCTGCGAACATCTAATTAAATCCAGCCTCAATCGCCAGAGATGGAATCTACGATTCTATGAAGTTTATCCAAAAGGAATAATCATGATAGCAAGATGAATATGCAATATGGCACTTTCAATGAACAAAGTACACTCTGAAGTCTTTCTTTTGTTAGAGGTGTTAGATATTGGATATTAATATTGAATTCATACTAGTAAAAATAATTATTGTTAGTAACTACTTCTAATGATCAAAAACTAATATTTAGCTGTCACACATTTTGTACATTTTGTGCATAGCCTGTCGCACATTTTTGTATTTTAAAAAGTATTTAAAGGGGGGATTTTAAGGGGGATTAAAAAATATATAATTTTAAATCATTTATATATATATATATGTTTGTTGGGTTTTTTTTTTTTTTCAGTGAGTGCTGCAGTCGCTTACAGCCTATACTCTAATATCGTAAATGGATAAATGTGCTGTTTGAAATTTTAAATAACAGGGGGCAGCACTGTGTCCTAGTTTCTTTACACCTAAATTAAAACAGCCTGTGAAAGTAACAAGTAATGCTTGCTTAAAATGTTGCTACAGATTCTTGCATACACAGTAAAATCCTAAACAGAGATATTAACATTGTTATAAGCACAAAATGTCCTAAATGGATTTATGTGTTTGTTATTACTTGAGTCACTTAGTTGAGTTTGGAAAGTGTGCATTAACATAACACTAGAAACTGCAACAACACACATTTCATTCTGTGGGCCTGCTGCTGGAATGCTGCCTAAAACACTATTCTTACTTGAAATAGGACAAAGAAGCCATTTATCAACCACTTTCAGATTTATAGGAGTTACAAAATACAAATGTTTACATTCAGTTTTTCTCCGGTGCTTTATATAGATTTATGCACATTTAAAATGGTCAAACACACATCAACTTATAAAATATCAACACAATGTTTTGTTCCTTTGTTACAGGATAGTTATGATAATATGTATCTATGTATTTTACAATGTGAGTTTTCAGAATGGCATCACACCAAGCTGATGGATAAATGTTGAGCACTGATGCTGTCTCTATTTTGTCTTAATCGACTTAACTTCACTTCAAAAGACTAAAAATGTGCAATTTGAGTTACTTTGGATACAGACACTATACTCTATAATTACAACTCAGGTCAGGGGAATGAAGAAAAGAATAGAATAGAGTGTAACGGTTAAAGTTGCGAGTGGCAGAGAGTGAAAGAGAGAGGGGGGATGGGCCAAGCATGAATAAGAGCCCAGGCATTGGCTTTATCCCTTGTGTGACACTCACAGTGAAACAAACCCAAACCTCACCCACTCTCTGACACACAGTCACACCACACGCTGCAGGACCGTTCGCTCAGGATGGCCACACAGAGAAAATACCACAAAGCGTCAAGTATTGCTTTCTTAATCTGTCTCTTTGCTGTCTCATTTCAAGGTGAGTACGATTTACTTCACTTTTGTTCTCCTGCAGATGTTTGGACCCAACTTTGTATCACTCAACATGTTGTGCAGCTTTAAGGGAGGAGAGTGTTATAAACAAACATTTTGCTTTCAAATTGGTTTTATCGACTCGTAACTTTTAGTAACTATTAAAAAGAAAACGTTTAATGTAAAAGTTTGAGTGCTTGCTTTAATGCATGCATTTCTCCACTCCGCTCTGCTAGTTCTCCGTCTGTGAAGCTACCACACCCCTTTACATCACAGCAATACGCTGTAAATAAAGTTGATGAGTTTCCTCTCAAGTTAATAGCTTGGGATCAATTGATTCGCTCTCTCCCACACAGTGTGTCTGTGCATATATTATATCACCAGGTGGCCGTGTGTGCGTCTGTATGCGAATTAAAAAGTCCATCTGTTGTTATTCCATTAGGCATAAAGAGGATTTTGTTAATTTGGCGGACTATGAAGCATCCAGGTGTTTAGAAGACCCAGGGCGGCAAAAGTTGTGGACCGTATGATGTAATACATATTTCAAATTCAGTCAGAGACAGAAACAAACACTGATGTTTACATTATGAGAGCTGCATAGGGAAAGCTGCAAATAGCAGATGCAGTGGTGCAGAATTATTTTCTGAATCTATATTTATTAATTATTAATGTCTTATTTTCCATTAAAATATCTAAACTTATTTGAGAAGCAAAATTGCATTAAATAGTAATATTTGTCATCAAAAATATATCTTTTAGGTTAGAATTAAGTTTAATTTTGTTTCAATTAAGTTTAAAGTTTAAATTCCCTTTTTAAGTCTGAATCTAAATGTTATGGGATTTGTAGCATAATATATATGACCCTGGAGCACAAAACCAGTCTTAAGTCGCTGGGGTATATTTGTAGCAATAGCCAAAAATACATTGTATGGGTCAAAATGATTGATTTTTCTTTTATGCCAAAAAATCATTAGGATATTAAGTAAAGATCATGTTCCATGAAGATATTTTGTAAATTTCCTACTGTAAATATATTAAAACTTAATTTTTGATTAGTAATATGCATTGCTAAGAACTTCATTTGGACAACTTTAAAGGCGATTTTCTCAATATTTAGATTTTTTTGCACTCTCAGATTCCAGATTTTCTAATAGTTGTATCTTGACCAAATGTTGTCCTATCCTAACAAACCATACATCAATGGAAAGCTTTTTATTTATTCAGCCTTCAGATGATATATATATATTCAAGATATTTTCTCTGAAAAAAAGTATAAGTAACTCACACAATTTTGTTCTCAATTATATTACCCGTTTTATGATTGTAGATTTTTTTTTTTTTTGCTGGAAAAGACATTATGTCCAAAGAAAATCTGCTAATATGCTAAATATGAGCCAATAGTTCTTTATAAAAATTATATGAATATTAAGTATAAAAAGGTAAATAAATTAATTAAAAAACAACCATGAATTTTAAGTAAAGAAATAAGTAAAAATATATATATAATTATATTAATTACTATAAATCCATGCATAAAATGATATTTAGCCACATAAAAATACACTCAACCATGCATCAACGAGGCAATATCAATATTTAATTTCAAATATATTATTCATCAATTGAGGTGTCAAAATACTAGTTTCTATTTGTTTCAATTATCACATCATTCTAGTCATACAGTACAGTATGTTTATTTTCCAAAGCCGATCTAGAGCAATGCATGCATTCCCTTGCACACTCCCATCAACCAAGCACAGCTTCACTCTCATTGGCTTACGTCCCATAACTCAGTTATTGTAGCTTAAAGGGGGTACAAGCTCTGTTGATAATGATGCTTTGGCAGAGAGTGAATGGGTTGGGCTGCTCAAGGAGTGTCTGATTAGAAACATAAGAGTCTGTCATTCCTCCATATGTTTGCTGCCCTCTCTATGGGTTGAGACAATGTGGGCTCCACACTCAAGGAAGAGAGGGGTTGAGGGGTCAGAGATCAGGGGGGCATGCTATTAGAGAGAGGGGGGGGAGGGAGAGAGAGGAGGTCCAAACTTACATTTCTCCTTCCCTGTAACTGGATTGTTTGAGTCTCAAATTCCAGCATCCCTAAGGGAACACTCAGTGTAGCAGCAGAAGACCAGGCATCATTTAGTCGAGCACTGCAGAACTGAACAGAATGTTCTATACTACCATCGCTTTCTCAACCTCAGAGAGAGAGAGAGAAAATATGATGAGATATTGGTCTACAGTCAAATAAAAGGTTAAATTTTCTAACATAAGTTGAGACAGTAGCACATCATGAACTAACAAAGAAAAATACTTGTACAGCTTTTAATAATTCAGGTTAATGTTTTTTTTATGCACTACCTTTTAAAAACCTTGGGGTCAATAACATTTTCTCTTTTTTTCTCTTTTATTCAGCTAGGACACATTAAACTTATCAAAAGTGACATTAAAAATATATGATATTACAAAAGATTTCTATTTCAAATAGTAAACGCTGTTTTTTAATCCTTAAACAAATATGTATTTTGGTTTCCACAATAATATGAACTGTTTTAAACATAGATAACAATAAGAAATGTATTGAGAGAAGTAAATCAGCATATTAGAATGATTTCTGAAGGATCATGTGACACTGAAGACTGGAGCAATGATGCTGAAAATTCAAACCATTTTTTTTTTTTTTTGTATATTTAAGCATAAACACACATTGCTAGACAGGTAGTTAACACATCTAGTTAACATTTATAATTAATATTCGGCTGAAATGCTGTAAGGACATGTAACAGAACAAAGAGAATAAAAAATTATATCAAAAAGTAATTGGTCCTGACTGTTGTTCATTAATTCCAGCGGTGACGTTCTACTATCTTGTCCGTTGACATTGTACATAGTCTTGTCTCTGGAAATTGAGTAATTACTGTCCCAATGTGCAGCGAGCCAGGGTACTTACCAGTGACCGGATTCCTGTACACGATATAGTGATTCACGAGCTCGGGAGCTAGAGCGCTGATTGAGACGCAAGTGGTTAGCGACTGCTAGGGTGTTCTGAATGGTTACTAACTTAAGGGGAAGTCGTGGCCTAATGGTTAGAGAGTCGGACTCGTAACCCAAGGTTGCGGGATTGTAGGTGGGGAATGTACAGTGCTCTCTTCCACCTTCAGTACCACGCAAGGCAAGGCACTGAACCCCCAACTGCTCCCCGGGTGCCGCAGCAAAAAATGACTGCCCACTGCTCCGGGTGTGTGTTCACGGTGTGTGTGTGTTCACTGCTGTGTGTGTGCACTTTGGATGGGATAAATGCAGAGCACTAATTCCGAGTATGGGTCACCATACTTGGCCACATGTCACGTCACGTCCAAGGGTTTTCTGGATGATTTTGACTGATGAAGTCAAAAGAGCCAATCCCCAAGTCTCTTTGACATTCTGGTTCACCTTCAAATGCAAGTCTATTCAAGTGCGTCTCTATGGGATTTCTTTTTGCCCACCAGTCACTAAAAAAATAAATAATAATAATAATTTATGACTGAGATTTGAGGACATTTTCTTTGCCTTTGATAGGCAAAAGTGACAGATGTACTTGAGACGGGGGTTGGAGGCATATGCTCAAGCATCTGCTGTAGTAAAACTGATCTCTCATAGCAGCTGACGAACTGTCAGTGTTATCAAGTGTGAGCGAGCCTTCTGTCTTTCTTTCCTCGCATGATAGGTTCCTTTATCATTCCTTCTTCCCTACGGCTTAAAAGGAATCCATCCGATCCTGTTATTCAAGCATTCCTGGGGTTGGAATCTCGAAACATTCCATGACTGGAAATTCCCAGAGGCTTTCAAGGAAAGGCAAGGATAGTCAGAGAATAAGAGATGTAACTTCCTGTTATGTGATGGGAAATATGGAGGGAATGGGGTGAAGATGGGTTGAGGAATAGGGGGGATGGGGGCAAATAGATATAACATTTGTGTGGAAGGGGGTTGTAGAAATGTTCCCTATGGTTGGAAGAGGCTCATTTCTAATGTTGGGGGTGGTGCTGGTTCAAGTGAACAAGTGAAACAATTGACATCAACTTTCACCTTCATTATTCCTTTCTAAAACAAACATTTTTGGTAAAAAGATGTTCCTCTGGACGCTGAACACAGAAGGGAAATGCAATCAGTGTCACACAAAAATTGACAATGACATTTTTAATTAAAAATTATTTCAAATAAATATATAAATAATCTTAATTTTCCCTAAAGGGATAATTCACCCAAAAATGAAAATTCTGTCATCTCTTTCATTCTTCTGTGGAACACAACAGAAGATTTTTTTTTTTTTAAGAATGTTGAGGTCCAAACACTGAAACCCATTGACTTACTGTACATTGAATGGACAAAATTTCTTCTTTGTGTTCCATAGAAGAAGGTCATACAGGTTAGGAATGACATAATGGTGAGTAAATGACAGAATTTTCATTTTTGGGTGGACTATCCCTTTAATTTGGCTCACTAATGAGGTTTTGTCCTATCCTTCCCTCTATTTTAGCCAGATATGCATTCCCCGTGAGTCTTATGCTAACACTTCTCTGCCACTCACTATGGTGTTTTAAGATGCATTAAATTTGTACCACCATAACAAAAATGGGTGGAAAAGCTCATTCTTGTTCTCATGTGAACACAAAATCTTTTTTCACATCACAACTGGGTCACTAATATCCCCTCTGGCAAACTGAAGCCATGCTTTCATATGATTCTTTGAGTAATGGGCTCTATTGTGCCTTCCCTCTATACAGGCCACTGTTATTCAGAGCTATTGATATGGTTTAATTTATTCTGTCAACTACTGAACTACGTAGCACCTTCTGAGCAAAGTCTTTAATGCTTTCGAAGTAGTTTCTACATGATTCAGTTCAATGTAGTTTGTTGTAAAACTACCATTGTTCAGAAGTTGCTTTTTTTGCTGTTCTTCCAATGTATGCATTATATTAATTTATTTATATATGTATTTAATTTATATATGTATTTAATTTAATAATATATTTAAAGAAAACAATTATCTACCCCAAAATTTTGAACCGTATGTTAAAGAGTGTGTGAATTCACGAAACTGTTTTTCTGCTTTATCAGAACTGCTGAAAGATTAACTTCATAAAAAAATGATTTGTCTGTCAGATTACAGGAAGGGTGAAAGGAAGTAAGCATAGTAAAGGATTACAATTTCCAGCCAAGGGTCAATTTAAGGTTACCTCTATGTTATCTTTGCGCTGAAATATATCTAATATAATGTTTTGGTTCAGCAAGCTTTCCACTGTGCAAAGCAAATCTTTAAGACGAAGAAAAACTGTGTTGGTTAAGATGTTTGCACAGTTGTTCTGTTTTCAAGTGCCTCTAAATTAAATGACCACATCAAAACAATACGCCTCTGAAATACCAGGCACACAGAAACACACACGCCTGATACCACACACATTTGTCTCCGTTTAACCAATTAATAGGAAGGGAAATAAACAAAGCCATATCAGGCTGGTAGGAGCCCAGAGGGGAGAGAGTGAATGAGTGAATACCGCTGAGGTGAGGTCATGCTAAGAACAAGGGGCTCAGAGAAGCAGGAGGGTGGATACTGGAGAAGAGGAGGAGGAGAAAACAAGATTTGAATGTGCCCATCTGGTGACTTCAGCTCATGGTGATGGAAATAAAACCCTTGGCATGAATTAATCTGTAATGTCAGAAACCAAAGGAAAAAGCTATACTATACAATTGCTGGCATGCAGCTAGAATAAAGAGCTGCTATGCAGTAAAATTATTTTTTTAATAACTATAGTTTTTCATATTGAAAGGTTATAATAAAATCTCAAGGCAAACCTGACCACAGTTTGAGATGCTATTAATCTCTTCTGATGGTCTAGAGCAGTGTTTCCCAACCACTGTGCTGCGTCAGGTGTGCAGTGGAAAATTATCATAACTTCCTATCTCTATTATATTTCGTTATTATTAATTTAAATCAGTGCTAATGGTCATCCTTATGTCTGTGTGTGGGTTTTCTTTACTCAAGAAACACTGTCTATAAAGGCTAATGTTTTTTTGTGTGTGTTTGAAGAGTGGAGAAGAGTTAGCATTTGCAGTCTAGTTGTAGCCAGTATACTTTTGTACGTTTTAAATATCCTGTGCATAGCAGTTCACATTTTATATCATGAGATTCTGAACAAATAAATTAAACAAGAAAATCTGAGCTCCCATATAGCTACAGTAACTTTATAACCTGTGAGTTGATGAAAACGTAATACTATGCACTTACTGCCTCAGATGCGGCTGTCCTAATGATGGACAAAACACATACCTCAGTCATTCGATGGTAAAAAAAAACCTTGTTAACTCCATTTGAGCATGATTTTCATAAAATGTTTAGTGCCTGATCATATATAAAGCCACAATACCAAATTCTGACGATGCAGCATTTAAAATATATATACTTTTTCCCCTTTCCATTTTTTTTTCTCAGTGCTTAGTGGTGTGCTGTGGGATTTTTAACTTATCAAAACTGTGCCGCGGCAGAAAAAAGGTTGGGAAACACTGGTCTAGAGACACATGTCTAGGGTCTTTCTGTCAAGATAAGAATATAAAAGTCTCAATTAGCTTTCCATTTAATCTCATTGCTGGCAAGGAGACACAACTAAGATATTAAAGTCACATTTGTGCTTATTTCTTTTGGGAACACAAAAAAAGCAAATAAAGGGATTCACATGGATTCTAAGGATAACGAAAACAATATTTCTAAGGATAATTTCCACAGTTTATTAGTCTGAATATCAGTAGAGGAGAAATATTATACATTTCTTTAGCTAATAAAAATGTCCTGCAAGTGACAGAGTTTTCATGACAAAGAATTTACTGTTTTAGTAACTATAAATTCCCTGGTTTGAATCTTTTCACTAAATCAGTACACATACAAAATTGGAAAGTGCATGTATTACACAGAAGTGGAATGTATTTTTCTTGTGAAGCTACCTAAACCATAAATCTAATTTACAAAACACTTTGGGCCGATTTCACTAAACGGTTACACCTCCACAAACTAACACTCAAACCCGGTTTAAAAGATGGGGAATTGCATTGTGCAAATAGCATTCAGAGCTAATTTTTGGTTAGTGTTTGCGCCATTACCGATTTGCATAACTCTTTTAGTCAAAACAAGTCAGCGCATGCAAATAAATCTAATTCATTTTTAGTGCATTTCCCCTTGAAACCTTGGAAAAATCTAGAATGCTAGCATCAGAATACAGTTAAATACACTTTATCCAGACTTATAAATATAGTAATACAAGCAGAAGAGATTCAGCCAAGAGAGAAACGCTACCATATCATATTATATCATTACTTCTCATGGCTATTTAATTTACAGGCTAAATAAAAACATGGGAAATCTTATTTGCTGATTACCAAAACTTTTTTTAAAAAATGCCAATATTTTGTGTGTGACCAATCAAAAGATCGATTAGAATTAATTAGACTGTGGTGAACTTGAGAATAGTTTGCTGCGTGCTCAAGAGAATTATGCAAATAATGCTAAATAATCGTTTCATTATAATGGATGGAACAGATGTCTTAGAGCGCACTAAATCATTCTGACAGTGATCTGACTCCGTACTGTCTGGCTTTAGGTTTCATGTGTATCATGCTGAGCACTGACACATGACCAAAGACAGAAAAAAAAATCTCTTAAAATAGAATCACACCTTTATTCAAAACATGTCTAGCAGAAAATCACATAAATCACATTTTTCAGCACATAATAATGTGCAAATGAGAAATGGCTCCACAAAGATCTCTGAGACATAAATAGGAGCCTTTTATTTGCTCTTTCCATCTCCTTGCCTCATAGTTTCTTTCACTATGATTCTCTTTTTAACCTCTGATTGACTCTCTCTGTGGTGTCCAGAGGGGAGTGTGTTGAGGCAGGGACGGGGTCAGAGGTCAGGACCTCTTGTGGCAGGGAGGAGGGGTGAGGTTAAAGGGTTAGTTCACCCAAAAATGAAAATTATGTCATTAATTACTCACCCTCGTGTTGTTCGAAACCCGTAAGACCTTCGTTCATCTTCGGAACACAATTTAAGATATTTTTGATGAAATATGAGGACTCTCTGACCCTCCATAGACAGCAAGGTAACTACCACATTCAAGGTCCAGAAAAGTACCAAGATGATCGACAAAGTAGTCCGTGTGACATCAGTGGTTCAACTGTAAAGTTACGAAGCTAGGAGAATACTTTTTTTGCGCAAAGAAAACATAAATAACGACTTTATTCCACATTTTCATCTCTACTGCGTCACTTGTCATGGTACTGTGTACAAGTGACGCAGTAGAGATGAAAATGTGGAATAAAGTCGTTATTTTTGTTTTCTTTGCACAAAAAAGTATTCTCCTAGCTTCGTAACTTTACAGTTGAACCACTGATGTCACACGGAATTTAACTGAGTTGTTTTCTGTCTTCACCCACAAGCATTGTATTGTATGAGTTAAAACTTGTGTTAGAGATGACGCGTTGAGCCATGGAGCTTATGTGGGCGATGTGAATTTGAATCTGGCTGGCAAACATTTTTCTTATTCTGTCCTATCTATTATGCTTCTTTTTATTAGGTTGTATTAGCTCAGTCTGTGCTGATGTATCCATGCTCAATCAGTCTATTAATTACACACAGCACATTTAACTCATTGATTCAAACCAGTGCAGCCTTTGGCAGAGCTGTTCAGAAATTAGGTCAGTTCATTCCTCTGGCTCTGAAAAACATTATGCAATTTAAACGACTTGAACCAGTGTTAAGTATAAGCAAATGCTAAACATACCTCTGAATTACAAAGATTGAGTTTTGTAAGTTTTAGCCATTCAATTCAATTAGTTTGGATGTGGCCAATTAAACAAAGTCAGTCACATCGTCATTCAACTCTCTAGTCAAACCAGGACCAGCTTCACCAACTCCAGCACCAGCAAGATTTTAAAGAAGCCGATAGGACAGAGTAAGAAAAATATTTGCCAGCCAGATTCAAATTCACATCGCCCACATAAGCTCCATGGCTTACGCGTCATCTCTAACACAAGTTTTAACTCATACACTACGATGCTTGTGGGTGAAGACAGAAAACAACTCAATTAAATGGGTAATTGGTAGGGGTGCTCCGATCAGGATTTTTGAGGCCAATCACCGATCGCCGATCACAGAAAGCAGTATCTGCCGATACCGATACCGATCTTTTTAAAGCCTTCTTTTTATCATTTATAACTATTTATAGTGATACTCCAATTAGGATTTTTAGACATTTATTCAGGGCCTGAATTTCATTTTTGAAAATGGGGGGAATTCCCATTCTTAGCTCCGCTACTGATCCATGGCTGTTTACCACAAACACAACATTTATCCATTATTTTGATTTCAAATTCAAACATTGTCACTGAAAATGCTTTTTCAGCATTACAATTTTTTTTTTTACACAGTACAGTAATACAATCTTGTGTTTAAACACAATAAATATAAGCAACACATTATTCAATGCTTTTTAACGAGTGCCATCTATTATTGCCTTGTTTATCTAAAAGTGCTTTTTCCCTTTAAACCTAGCCAAAAAGTCATAGTGTTGACTGTGAAACACAGTACTTTAATAATATGCATGTATGGTGTAATTACTACATTTTCGTGTCAATCCATGTTCATATTCACTGCAAACAATGCGCTGTTACTTTAATTCAACGCTCGCAGTCCAGCAATAGACTCGGTGCGGAAACGATTTTGAGAGAGAAAGAGAGAGCGCGCGTGGTGATTCACTCACGCTGTTTGTGAAATTACATCTCACACAAGGTTTTCAAATTACTTAAGTTATTTAATGAAGAAATATGAAGGTGAGTACCTCACCTTCAGCATTATAATTATTTCACCCTCGCCGGACAGAGACTGTGACGGTGCCGCTGAATGTCGTGCCAAACCTCTCACGGCAGCGTCATCAGCTTGAGATCGTTTTTTTTTAGATCAGCCTTTTAGAGACCGCCGATCAAACATCCCAAAGCGATTATCGGCCGATCAATCGGAGCACCCCTAGTAATTGGGTTTGAGTCTATGGAACACTGCTATTGTGACAAGACAACACAACATTGATGATTTACAGCTCGGTTAAAGCTGTTTAATTATTATAATAATTTCTTAATAAAATATGTGAATGGTGCCTTACCATGGGGTCAGTAAGATTTTTCTATGTTTTTGAAAGAAGTCTCTTATGCACACTAAGAATGCATTTATTTTATCCAAAGTACTGTAAAAACAGTGATATTGTGATTTATTATTACAATTCAGCATCATTACTCCAGTCTTCAGTGTCACATGATCCTTCAGAAATCATTCTAATATGCAGATTTGCTGCTAAAGAAACATTTCGTATTATTCTCAATGTTGAAAACAGCTGCTTAACGTTTTTGTGGAAATTCAAATCTGCGTTCGCTGGCTGGCGCTGAGCAAGAGACAGATGCGTGTTTTTTTTTTTGTGGAAAGGGCAATAATTTCTTTTTAAGGATTTTTTTTGATGAATAGAAAGTTCAAAAGAACAGCATTTATTTGAAATAGTTTTTTTTTTTTATAAGAATGTAAGTCTTTACTGTTACTTTTTAGCAATTTAATGCATCCTTACAGAAAAAAAAAACTATAAATTTCTTGCTCAGATCCCTCCTTCAGTGCAAGTCTATGGTATTGTATCATCCGCCAAACAAAGATTGTAGGTTTGAGATGGTATTAAAAAGAAAGAAAGATTAAAATTAGAGTATCACAACTTAATATCTTGACACTTTGGATGCAGTTAGTTTGAATGAGCCGCTGTGACATAATTTACCTTATATTTCAGCTGTGATTTGTGACGAAGTGCATGAAGATTCAAACGTCAACACCCGTGGGGATGGTGATCCACTCCTTCCAACAGCAAAGGTGCACCACAAAGGTAATTTATATACAGTATATATATATATGTATTAAACTGTATTCGAAAAGCGGCTCTTAATGACAATGACTACAACACTAAGTCAAGTAATGACCTCAGATCCAGATTGTCATTTTCCCCACTATGTCACCTGATTCAGACACCTCAGAGACGCCACAAACTGAGACCACTGAGTCAACTCAGCCTGACACACCGACCCCAGATCAGACCAAGCCAAACCCACCTGAAATAAACAGTGCCACTTCTAAGGTGAAGACACTCTATACCGTACCTCATAAACATTATGTTAAAACACTATAAAATAATTCAATATTTGGATTATGTGTACTGTTAGGTTAAGAAGACTTCTGGTCTTATATTTGTGTTTATTTTGCAGGGAAATGTGGTCTGTGTGGATAAAATACCAGCGCAATACAAATATGATGTGATGCTGAAACTAAAGGCCTCCTCCACATGTGTAAGTACTGGCCTGGATTTATCCTGTGATAATTGGGTGGAATCTGGGGAAATAATATTATATAATAGTAGCAGTGCTGATTCTAGATCCATCCTGACTAGTTTGAAAAGGCCGAAATTAAGTATAGAGTTGGAAAACTCACCCAAGCTTTAGTTTGATGAACACTATGCTGTTATATTATTGTAGATTATAATGGTGACTCATACACCCTACAATGAAAAGAAAAAGGAAGCCAGTTTTTATTACCATTTAGACATAATTGTAATATTTGTTGTAATATTTGTTGCAATGCAATTTGTTGCAATGTACTGTATGCTGATCACTCGGGACATACAGCACCCGCATACCATTAAATTTCAGGAAACCCACACTAAAGTGTGATCAGAATAATCCACAATAATAATAATTAAAAAATAATAATAAAAACACCATTCAGAGCCTTTAGTCTCAGACAAAACAATAGACAGACTGCTAGTTGTGTCTTCCTTTTGCCAATATGACTTTATACAACATTATACAACAAGTCTTTTTACAAGTCGTCCCATAGAGACCCTAATAAGTGTGTTATGCTTTGTGCTAAGGCTCACTGGGTGGACCCGTCATAGAGGCCTTGTGGCCTGCACATCAATGGCATTCCATTACATTCTATGGGTGGCGGCAGTGCGGCATTCACGCCAGAAACTCTGCCAAGATACACAGTCGGGCCTCTAGGTTTAGTTTCAGAGTCAGTAAAGAGTCTCAGTAGAATAAAGTATCTGCTACGAGTAGTAAATTAGAAAAAAAAAATCATGAATGACTTATGTGTGTAAGTGACTAAAGCAGACTTCATGACATTTGATGATTTCAGCTAAAAATTCGGAACGAATTTGACACCTATTATAACAAAAAAGAAAGTTAAACTGTCATAAAAAATCTTCCGTCTCCAGCAAAAATGCCTTATATACTTTTAATTTTTGAAAGTTTGTTCAGTTTATTAGCAACATGATTATTTTAGTGTTAATCATAACATTTATGATCAAAATGGCATTTTTATGGATATTCTTCTATTCGCCAATGTTCCCTGGAGAGCTGTGATTGAGTGGAAGGGGAGGCTGTTGCTATGAGAGAAAACCTGAACATACAGGCGTGATATTACACCACATTCCAGGAAAGAAAGAAATATGAGATACAGAGAGAGAGAGAGAGAGAGAGAGAGAGAGAGAAAGACCGGATAAAGCTGCCAGGAAACGTGACAGAGAGAGAGATGCTGGACTGAGGACTCGTGGATGCAAGACTTCAACTCTGTTGAACTGTGTTGAGTTGTACGAAGATTGAATAAGAAAGCGCCGAGCGTGTGTGCTTTGTTTTTGCCTCAGTAACCCGACCCTGCATTCTTCCTTTTCACACAACTCCTGAACCATTCTACAGTTGGTTTGTTTGATTTCTAATAATTATGAATGGATCCGTATATAGTTATATATATAGTCAGCTTAAGGCGACTGGTATAGTGTCTGTTGGCAACTTCGTGTGGTCCTGTTTGGTATTGCAGCTTGACTTGTAGTTATAGAAAATGCTCTAAACAAATGTGACTTATTTTTTCCTCTCAGTTTTTGCTGTTGCACTGTATACATAAAATTTTATATATGAAAAAAAATATATATATATATATATATATATATATATATATATATATATATATATATATATCTCCTATGTCCTACACGTATTCAAAAACCCTTTCACCCAATAGGAAGAGACTAAAGTCAGGATACAGAGTGTTCTAGAACATCTCTGTGGTGAAGACTGCAAACTTGAAATCTATCAGAAAGACAACACTGATGAGATCATTGTTTATGGAGACAGCATTGAAGGTTTGTATTGTCTTGTTGTTATTTATTTGCTGTACCACAAAAACATTGCTGTCAATGTCATGAAATCACCCCATAAAAAATTAAAATGTAATTATTAAATATGATAAAAATATATAAATCTAAAATTATAAATATGAAATACATACAAATGTCTATAGATGATGGCATTTCAAACATCCATCTATCTGTCTTATAAAGCCAACATTCAAAGTTTATCATATAGTTAAAAATTAACATTGAATTTCAATTCATTTTTACATATAAATTCAAACTATAAAACTTCTGCATACTGTTTGCTATCTCACTTCAATCTGAATTGGAATTTAAAATTCTCTACAGCCTAAATTTATTGCAAAAAAAATATTGTGGGTGGATGTTAAATATTCCAGTGGTGTGAACAATCAGAATAAAATCTGCCATTTTTTTATTTATTTTATTTTTATTTATTTATATTTTGTTTCATGAAGCTGATCCTGAAGAAATGGCTGGGAAGTTCAACAATGACAACATCACCGATAAGGTCAGCACCACTGAAAACTTTGTCATGTAATCAAGTAAGCAGGGTGAAAAAGAGAGAAAGCACATATGTGACCCTGGACCACAAAACCAGTCATAAGGGTCAATTTTTCGAAATTGAGATTTATACATATTCTGAAAGCTGAATAAATAAGCTTTCCATTGATGTATGGTTTGTTAGGATAGGATATTTGGTCGAGATACAGCTATTTGAAAATCTGGAATCTGAGGTTGCAAAAAAATCTAAATACTGAGAAAATCGCCTTTAAAGTGTCCAAATGAAGTTCTTAGCAATGCATATTACTAATCAAAAATTAAGTTTTAATATATTTACAATAGGAAATTTACAAAATATCTTAATGGAACATGATCTTTACTTAATATCTTAATGATTTTTGGCATAAAAGAAAAATCAATAATTTTGACCCATACAATGTTTTTTTTGGCAATTGCTACAAATATACCCCAGCGACTGGTTTTGTGGTCCAGGGTCACATATACAAAAGGAAGAGGAAGCCTGTACAGTACATCTGCTATCAGGATTTTGCGTAGCAGTGGTTTAATAACGCGTTACTCCCAAATTCCAGTCCATATGAATAATACACACCCTATTAGGCCTCCGAAACAGAAACACTGCATATTTTACCATGTGGTTTAGTTTAGGGTTAAGTTAGGGTGATGTAAGGCTGTAACTCATTATAAGTGTAAACAGCTGTGCTGACAAATCAGATTAACACACTATATGACACTTCACACAAACCACTTAATTCACACAATATTGTAATACAATGCTATAAAAACTAAGATACAACACGTCAAAAAAAAACGAACTTGTGTTGGTAATGGTTTGTGTCTAGGTGGAAGTAGAGGAGGCGGTGTCCCGAATGGGCCAACACTCTAAAATTGTCCTGATCTCTCTTCTGATAACGGGTTTGCTTCTTGCTGCTTTGTTAATTGCTGGATACCTTCTAAAGACTAATCAAGGACAATCGAAGGGGCTACGATTGGTAAGTGTGACCATCTAATCACTGCACATTCCAAATGAATCAATAGTATTAGGGTTGAGGCAGGATCAATGCTCAGTATATCTAACTAATGTCTCGTCTCAATCAAGGCTGAGGACTCCTTTCAAGTGGATGAAGAGACCCAAGGCAACACACTGCTGTCTGTGGCTCCTCTGCCTCAACAGGAACCTTTGGACAAGCCCATCATCAACGGAGAGTCTCCAGAATCTCCCCCCACCAATGGACACTCCGCCACCCAGACACAAGTGAATGATACTCCAATGTAAGAGACTCGTTGTCAACATCAATCCAATGACCAACATGAAGAGTGAACAAACATCATGGCTTATCATGCACAACAACATTAGGCGTGATAAAAACTGCAACGGAGATGATGCTGAGAAAAACAATGATGAAAGTGCAAGGAACTGATTGCTGGGCAGCCTTATGTGTAAACACAAGAGATAAAAGAACCAAATCTGTTCCAGTTGAGCCTGAAATGTTAGCTGATGAATAACAATTCAGAAACCGGATCAATTATATACAAACATCAAACATTTACACTTTCAAATATGTTTGGATTCCACCAGTGCAAAAATTCTCTTGAGATCTTCCATGCTTAAGGAATTTGTAAACTGCATATAATGAATAGGATTTGTATTATACGTTTAGATGAGCCAAAATCTTAAGTACGTACAGTATTCATACTGGAAAAGCATTCTCAAGTCTACACTGCTGCTCTATAATATGCTTAATAGAAAGTTTGTTAACATCAATGCGTTATCACAAAATATCAATAAACAATACTTTTACATTAACTTTGATTATTAAATGCTATAAAAATTGTTAATGTAAACGTTGTTCATGAAGTCGAATTCATTAATGTTTACGAACTGAACCTCATTGTGAAGTTTTATCCTTAAATTTTAAGGTACATCAGAAAAGTTACTATATTGTCTGCATTCAACCGTTCTTAAAATTAGGATTCTTATCAGTTAGAATGGGGTTATCAACCCTGGCCTTTCACTGGCATAAATATAGTGTCATTTTCAATTGCCTATGTTAGTATTTTGCATTTGCCACTCTTGATTTGATTCATTTCATTAAGGTTCTGGACTTTTATGCATTACAGAGATTTTTGCATTTGGCAGATGCTTTTGTCCAAAGCAACTCTTGCATTCAAAATACATTTAATCAGTATGTGTGTTTCCTGGGAACTAAACTCAGGACCGTGGCATTTCTAGCATTATTCTCTACAAGCTGAGCTGAAAATGTGTAATAAGCAAAAAGCTTGAGTGGTGGAGTGGTAACTCATAACACAAATACTGCAAAAAATCTTGAGTGTTAGACACATCACTCATTAAACACATGTGCATGTAGATCTTAATGGAAATGTCTGATGAATCACTGCCGTCATCACATTTTAAAAAAGCAACAAAGACAAAATAGTCTCTACAACAAATGACAAATTTGACCTTTACAGTTTTTGTAACTGCATATATTTTTATACAAAGTATATTTTGTTTTATAATTTTTTGGTTTTGTGTGTAATCTAGACACTCAGTTACTCAGTAGGAGGGAAATGAAGAAAAACGTGAAGATTTGGGATTGTTGTTTAGCTTGTGGATGTGTATGTGTATGAGTGAGTGCTTAAATAGTTTTGTTTGTCATATCATTCAATTTACTGTCGAGAAGGCAAATTTCTGAACCACTACAGAATAAAACACAATATTCATAATGTTTGAACACAGTAGCAATAGAGTTCATTAGTGATTAGCATAGTATGTGTTTGTTTGTTTTTTACTGTAATTATCTTGACATTCTGAGACATTTTGAAAAATTGAATAAACTTCTGTTTATGTCACATTTGACTATATTTAAATCAATTCCACCGAAATCACAGGATTTATCACCAAAAATCAACATGCAAATGTCCACACATTCCATCTGGGCCAGATAAAACACATAAAATGAATGAATATACAAAATCTGGCTAATTTTCCAGTTCATTAAAAATATGACAAGAGAGAAGAATCAACATACATTATAACTTGCCTCTTAAAAACAAATTCACTTCATTTTGACAAAAAATGTAGTCACTGTGGATTCATAAATAACACAAATCTTTGGCTTTGAATGGTTGTTTAAGTAAACGAGTAAATCTACTGAAGCTAGTACAAAGAAAACAAAGAAAAAACAGTCAGGCAGTAGTATGTCCCCTGGGTCGCATCAAACTTGCTACATGCATGAAATTTCAGTGGATTCACACAGTCGTGGGATCAAGTGAAGTGTGTTAAACCCTCTGTGGAGGCCCACAGTTGAACATTTTGTACTACGGTATTGTATATCTTATATATAGGCAGGGTGGAGAAGTTGAGTCTGCTCTAACCACCAGATGAATTTAACAACTGCAGGAAAAAAGACCAGCAAGGCCATGGCAAAATGAAGGCGGAGCTGATGTTTCCCTCCAACTATGAACCAGCCAATCAGTGTCAACAAGGGAGAATACAGAAATCATTAACATTCCAAATCAATTTTACTCACTGAAAACAAGACAAATTAACAACAGCTTGAAAATATTACCAATTATATTCAAAAACCAAGCATATAGTAAAACGTATTCCCAGTTCCTCTTGAGAATAAAATATCAACTAAATGTAGAGGATTTTATTGTTATTCTAAAATGTGTATATGAGTTTGGTATTAAATTAAATACATACTATTTAAAAAATACTGTGTAGATACATGTCATAATATTAAGTCCTTTTATTTATAGATCCTTTACGCTCCAACAAATAGTCTAAATTCCATGGAGCTAAATAAAGACTTCAGATGTTCAGTGTAAGAGTTTGGATAGCACAAGCACACTCAGTGACACCAGATCTACATCACACTCTTCTGCAATAACAAGTATAAAGGGCTTAATGAATAAACATGATAATCAGAGACAACTTAATCTATGTCATTCACAGGCTGATTTCCATTAAAAAAAAAAAAAGTAAATACTTTGGTGCTACACTGATTTATAGGTTTAGGTTGTGTGCCACCTGAAAAAGTTTGACAAAAACTTATTTAATTAACAAGACCAACTATCTCTGTTCTCCAGAAAAATGAATCAACCTCCCTAACCAGGCATAGGGATAAACTGATTCATTTCACACACACACACACAGATAAACCTGTCAGCTATACAATCCCCATGAGAATGAACACTACGGGTGGTTTTACTCAAACACATCCCCTCCCTTGTTGCTCAGTTTTATGACCAACACATGTACACTTCATGCTCTATTCCCAGACACTTCCCTCCACCGCTTTCTCACATATGTGCACTACTGTACACTGTACTGTAAATCACAATGCCTCTGTCTCTGCTGAGATCTATAGTACATTGCATAAAGAACAACAATTAATCGGTTGTTGATGATGTCTTTGTTGAGGTATTGCTTTTGGAATAAAATGATCATGTTGCTAATTTTCGAAATGTGAACTTAATCACAAATCCTCGACTTTGTAAGTGGCAAAAACTTCAGCAATAGCTTTAGTGAAGAGTATTTTGGGTAAATAGTGTCCCCTAGTGTTTATACAGAGCTCTTGCATAGGAAAATATTACTGGACAAAAATAATCTGAGAGAACTGTGAGAATTCATCATGGAATCCTCCCTTAAAACAATAACAAAATCTAGAGGTAAAACAATAAAATCCTTTCTTATTGTCACAAATAAGTTATAGAGATGACAATCTCTCAGAATGGGCTTAGTAAAGTTTCCTATCAAGAAAAAGATGTGAAATGTGATTTCATTCAAAATGATTTGGTGGTACAACATTTTTTTGTTTGTTTGTTTCCTATGTTGTCTGAGCTTCTAATGCCAAAAGTAAAATTGGGAGGCGTAATGAACACTGTTTCATGAAATTATCTAACTGAAGACTGTTCTTGACCTATTGGCTGATCTCTATATTTTATGATTTATTGACAATATATAAACAATAGCCCAATGTGGATTTCATTTAGACTTTTATTTTACAAACATTATTTGTACTGCTAAAACAATAATTCAATATAAAAACTATGCTTAAACATAACAGTGAAACACATTTTTATAAAGTTTTGTTTTTCTTAATGAAGTTTGACTGCTGAATACGAAAATCATTACTTTTTGTGCATCGTTAACAATGTTCATGAAAACTGAAAAAAAAAAAATTTTTATTAAATTGAAAAAAAATGACATGGTAAATGCATAATACTGTGCTAACAACAACAGTTTAACACAAGTGAGTCGTCCACAACTTCAGAAGTGTACGGTGGATGGTTTTTGTCTTTTATGACTAGTCTCACAATGTTCTGGAATGTTCCAGAAATCACTGGCGTATTACAGAATATCCATGAATGTTACAGAAACTTCTAGAATGTTCCCATCCTTGCAAAAAAAAAAAAAATCCTGACCTAAATATTTAAAGGTTGACAACAAGAAAGTGATAAAAATAATTCGTCATATGTGCTCTTATTTGAGTAATATGCAGAGTTACTTGGTGATTATATATGTTTTATATCAAAACACACAGGACATATTTGTGAGTTATGAAAGAAAGATGTTACAATTGCTAATTTCTCTTAGAATAAGATCAAACACAAGAGCTAAACAGTGTTTTCACGATGGAGATAGCATGATATAACAGATCGTTTCATATAAGCTTGGGTTCCGGTGCTTTTGTTCTCTGTTATGAGACGCTGCGACAGTATCCAGCAATGCGCATTAAATGGTCGCCTGTACCATGTGACCTCATTCAATGTTTGTAAACACGCGTCAAGCACATGTGATCCTGAAGAGTTTAGGAACGTGTAAAGCGCGGCGACCAATCAGACGCCGGGGGAGTGTCTGGGGGGGCGGGGCTTGAGTATTTCGCCCTGGAAAAATCGAAAGGGATCTTGTAATGATGCGAGGAGACTACGTCTCAAGAATGGAAACTGAGGAGTTGGGTCGGTTTGAAGCAAGTGAAGAGTGCAGGCATGTAGTTTATTTAGAAAAAGATTCCAGTGGAGGGCAATCGTTTGAATGTATCCAGGTAAGTAGAAGAATTTCTTATTATGAAAGGTACAATTAATTAATTTGTTTGTAAGACGGAATAATGTATGAATACTTTTAAATACCTTAATATTTTTAGCCAAACATAATTTATAAATATTATCTGACAAATAATGTTTACGAATTGATGTCATCACTTGAAATCTGAGATTGAAGTGTACTGATAATTATTCCACAGGCGTTAAGATATATTACTGCGTCATAGCGATTGCGACAAGAATATGGAGATTCGTTAGGGAATTTCGCAGAGCGCTCCCTGTTTATATTAACGGGTCGCGGCTGAACATGACATAATCATAAGTGAGTGTTCCACTGTCTCATCTAACTGCACGCGTAGCGTTCTAGACAACGGCTTGAAAAGGATGCTGCGCGAGCGAGAGATGCGTTGCGTACGTCAATGGCTGTAGCTGAAGTGCGCACTTCTTGTCGCTTCAGACCACCGCTGAAGCAAATCTGTTTTAACAGAGGAACCGTAAAGGGTTATTGTCGAGTAATAATACACATTAAAAGGGGCTTAGCATACTTTTGGTTCCCTGTTTAACACCAAAACTTTTAAGGATAGACACTTCATCGCAAAAAAAAAAAAGTGCTTAAGATGTCAAATGGCAACAATATCGGTCTTACTCAGCGAGTTTAACAATAAACTTGCAGTAGTTATTTGCAAGTGCGCACTTGACCAAACGAGGTAAACAAATAATTAGCGCAGTGCTCAATTTTCCCTCCAGGTGGCGCATTCAGACTGCATTATATGCATGTTATATGTGTAACCTACTGAAGCGATTAACTATGTGGAAGGCCTGTCATTATCATCACTTTGGCCACATTTTTTATATACATAAATGTACTAATAAAACGTAATATAGACTTGTATAAGACTTATACAATTTATACATAATAGGCCTGTTTATGTGTACTATATTTTTATTTATTTAATTATTTAATTATTTATTTATTGTATTTTAATTTTAAACCCTTCTGGCATATTATGATGTTCTATAATGTTTAAGTCATTATGCTCATCATATGCTTTAGTATTTGTATTAAAATTGAAATTTTTTAACATTATTATTATTATTATTATTATTATATATATATATATACACACACACACACACACACACACACACACACACACACTATACTGCATGCCTTAACTATTTGCAATCTGCTGACTGTATATTCACAGCAATATTTTCTCTCTCTCTCTTTTCCACCCCGTTTATTCCACAGGTTCTGTGCCTCAATAAAGATGCCTTTCCCTTTAAGAACTGGATCAGCATTACACAAGCTGTCAGGTGCACAGAGGCAGCAAACCAAGAATAAACTGATGTACTTGAGTGAAAAAGAAACTTGTAAACAAATGCTCTCCCTCCCTCCTGGTCACTCCCTATATTTTTCTTTTGTACTCGTTCTATTGACTCAGGTCTGCAGTAGTTCAAACATAATACCTCTACTCTTGGGTATACGCAGTAGTGGAGCACATAAACACACTGCCCAGGCCTGTTTTTAGGGAACACGTTTTAACATAGTTGCACAGAAATAAATCCTATTAAAAGAATGTATGGATCAGAACAAACTATCTTGACAGAATGTGAGGTTTACAAGCTATATAGTACGTGTACTGTAGCATCTTGTCTGTGTTGTACTTTGTTTTCCAGTGCCATCTCCTCCTATGCTGCTCCTGGAAGCTGAGTTCAGATGGTGCCATAGAGTACTTTATGGCATCTAGCACCATTTGAAATCAGTGTTCTTGGGTCGGTCCTGACATCACATGGGAGACCTAAATGGTGTTGACTACTGCAATGTTTGTGATCAATGTCTTTGCATGTCGGATTTGCATACGTTTTATACATTAAATAAAACTAATTTATTCTTACTAAGTGCTACAAGTTTTTTTTTTCCCAATCCAATAGGCTACAATTAGCAGGCAACATAACAGTCTTAATAGGGCCTCTGTTGTAACCTTTCCGTGGTATGTTAATCCTTCTGAACAGCAGTGTTACAGAAACGTGCAGACTTTGTCACTTTTTAAATACTTAAAATAATACTTGTGTTCTGGCCTATCGGAAATTTCTGAAGCGGCTTCAATCTAAACCAATGACTGAGTTTGGGTAGGAAACTACCCGTTTGAAAATGGAAAAGCAGTGATGGAAAGTTCGAATCATTTCCCAAAATCGGTTCTTACTTACATTTCATTTCAAAAGAACCGGTTCAGTGATTCTTATAAGTCATGACATCTGGATCGATGAGTCAGCTGGGTGAGTTGCTGACTCGAGAAACGTCCGGACCGATTCAGTCGGATGCGTGAACCGAAAGAATAATTCATACAGATTTTATGAAACCAGTTCAACCGATTCATCGAAAAGATCCGACTCGCTCACGAATCGGAAATAGCTTTTTGGAACGCCTGCTTGGAAAGAGTTTTATTTATCCGTTTGCTGTCAGGATAAGTTTACAGCTCCTGTGACTAGTTAGATATCTTTACGTTCATTACCTGATACATCCAGCTTGTTCTGGACCCTGGACCTCCACTGCGGCACCAGCCATACCATTTGGCAAATGTTGTACAATCATTTTAAGAATGTAGCTTACATCTACGTTTAATATAAAAGGTCAACACTTAAGTCCAAATGTCAACCGAATATGTGTTTTATTCCACCATGTACTCTAAATGACGCTACTACAGTGTGCGAAACGGGCCATTTATCGATTCTTTTCCACAGGGAAAGAGGAGATTCAACTAAAGGCCAATAAATCTGCTCGAGCTCGGTTCAGGTCAGGAGGAACTGGTGACGTCATCTTGGCGCTACTCGCCACGTAACTCACCCCTTCAGTCCTTCACCGCTAGATGTCACTGTGTGACCTCAAAACGCGCTCTGCTCAGACAGACGGTTCCAAAAACAGACATGCATGAATACGCTTCTCCTCAAATAGGCGACTCCTCCAGGCGAGCATCAGAGCTAATCTAAGCCCAGACGACTTCATACGCATTTATAACTTTGAATTTGTGATCACTTTCCCAGCATCTGTAACTGTTCCCAGTTACTATGATTGCATTTAATGGTCTAATGGCTATATTAAAACAGGGTCGCCGTGATTTTGCCAAGACATTACTGTCCAAAAATATAGACTAAACCCAATCCCTACCCCTAAACCTAATCCTACCCATAATTCATTCCTAAAATCAGTGGGAAATGATAGCTGATTAACAAGGGTGTAGAAGCACCTAACCCTGATCGTAAGCCTAAAACAGATATTTCCTGAAAAGTTATCCCTTAATTGTGATTGGTTAATTGGAATGTTGTTCCAGGATCAACAAGGATGTTGATCCAGGAACATGTTGTACTTGGTGAAATCAGGGTCACCATTAAAACAGGATGTATTCTAATGTAGACACAGCTGATTGACCAACACTAAATGATCCCATGCAGCTTTGAGAACCCTTGTTTAGCATATTCTGTTTTTAGCTGCTGTTTACAAGTCAGCACCAACAAAGATCCCAATTTTTCTTTAGACAGACGGGTTTTTTTTTTGTATGTGTCATTAAAATCTAATCTGAAAAAGTCCCAAGTTTTTGTCTGTCCACAATATGAGGGATATTGTACTAAATGTGAGCTTGTTGTGGGGTTGAGGCCCAGGAAATGTGCTGCATCCATCAATGACAAATGCTAGTAGCGCTTGCCTTCTTCTTTGGGATAACCTTAGGTCAAATGAATGAATAACAAGGATGCGCATTTCCTTTCTGCCAGGAAAAGATCTTTTATATTGCTGTATAATTTTAAGAGAACCATAAAAAACAACAACAACAACAAAATATCTCTACTGAATCTCATAAAACCTTCCGTTTGAACAAGAAGTTGAGTCTATGCATAAACTGGGCATCTTATTAAATGTCCTGCTACTGGATGACCCTGTAAATAAAGCAGTTACTGGTCAGAGTGCTCTGGTCAGAGCTGACATACTCCTTGTGGTTGTGTTTAGTACCACCACAGCACGAGTAAATACGCCTCCATTCAATATCCTTTCATTAACAATTTACTGCCAAGCATCCACCCAAACAATGAATCATCTCCAGTTCTAGTCTATGTGACTTTTCCAAGATGATGACATATGTGCTATTCTTAAATATATTTGATTACACACCATTTGGCCTGATTTTAATGGTTAAATCTCTCTCTGTAATTCTTCACTTCACCGTCTCCTCCCAGATGGGCGCTCGGACTGCAGTGTTGCACAGTCTGGAGTAAATGAGGATGCTTACTCAAGCATAGAACAAAAGATCTGGGTTACTACGAGACAGCTACACCTACTGAGAAGATTTAACTTTGATAATGGGTTCATTGTTCCAAGTTAAAAGCTTAGAATAGCCTTGTATGTGATCAGCAAAACAAAAAAGTGTCAGTGACACCATAAGAACTTCAGAAACCACCACATTCTTTGCAGTTTGTGAAGGTACATTGTCCTGTTAACTATCTCTACACAGCTGGCAAGTTCACTAACTTTTTATTATATTATGTTTTTTATATTTAATACACTTCAGACTTCAATATACAATAAACATTTCTTTTATAAGGATATAATTGTTTTCCCCCATTTTTTCTTCTTTCTTTTCATTCCACTTTTTCTTATGTGTTAATAATACCCACCACCAAAACATAAATAAACAATAATTAGATTTTTTTTTTACATCTCCATAAGGAAAATTTACTTAACTTGTTAAATTAACTTGTTGTGTAACTAAATATTCACATATTTATATCATCCACTTACAACCAAACTTATAAAACAACTATAAAACCTTTATTATTAAGGTAATACATAAACCCTTTTATGCAATATTAACATTTTATTAAACAAACTTAATTTTACACGTCAATATCTTTGTAATAACAATGTTTGTGCTACACACATGAACGATACCTCAAACCATACAAAAATGTTTACGAGAAGCAAGTTATTACCTTTCTAAGAGACCCGACTTAAAATTTTCACCCAGGAAATAGATGAAACGGGTGAAAACAATTCACTTGACTTGGTAAAAAGCAACCACCCACATTTCCACACTTCCCCAGCAGTAAGTTTTTATCTTTAGCAATTAAAAAAAAAAAAATAATAAAAATGTATAGATTAAAAAAAAACTGTAAGAAGAATGGATCATTATGGTTTTATTTTTTTTTATTGTTTTTAGTTTCTCTTTGCTTTCATGAGTTTGGCCAAGGTCTCTGTATAGAGCACATTGTCAAAATGATTCTCCAGTTGATGAAGTATTTGGCTTGAATAGCAGCAACTCTCTCTGCCATTGTCCTGGTAACCACATTGCTGTGTGGTCTACTGCTTACGTAAAAGGAATACTTTTGAAAGGGCAGTGAAAAATGATTACAACTCACATTAGAAACGTTTGCTCATTTAGGATCAGGTTTCCGGTCACCATATGCTCACAGAAAATCTGACCCGGCTGTGGCACACTGTCAATATCTCACTTTCCAATGTCTTCCTAAAACTGCACTTTTAAAAGGTGAAAACACACAAGTGGAAACATGCCAGAGATTCTTTTGGGTGGGCTCTTGGTAACAAGATGTGGAAATTCAGAGGTCAGGATTTAGTCACGCTGTGGGGAAAGAAACACACCCAAAGAGTACTTTTAAAAAATCTTTATTCAAATATACAAAAATATCATCTTGTGTTTTTATCAACTAATATATTTCTAAAAAGCAAAACATTTTGTAGCAGTTATAAATAAATACAAAATCTAGTTTATAAAATACAATGAAGTTTAAACTTCAATGAATCCATGTGCAGGAATAATGCTAAAGCAAAGGAGCCGTCTGATTGTTTGCCCTGTGGTTAAGAGTCCAGAGAAAACACATTAAGGACAATAAACATGACACAATAACACATTAAGAATAATTAATTGAGACTATTTTGCAACTAATGCCAGAACTAACTCACAACTAATGAGTGTGTTAGTCTGAGATGAAGTCATGACAACAGAAAAAAAATCATATTTAGCTAATGAAGATTTAGATATGGGTGGATACCTTGAGTTTAAACACTTTGATTTAGCAATAACTCTTCTTTTGTCCGCAGTTCTTCACCAGTATTGTATGAACTATGCAGCATTATCAAACAAGGAGATAAAGTCATTATAATATACATTATTTATTGGACACATTCATTTTTTGTTAATATTCAATTAGCCATCCGCTCTGCATGCTATTTGGATGTAATTAGTATCTGGTCAGACATTAGCTCTGCATAGCTATTTTTGTCATTTTGCCAGAAGCACCAGACCAGCCTTTCCTTTGTGACAGCACACCTTTTAATTAAAATGTGTTTTTTTTTTTACCTAATTTTTTACCGTCTTCCTTCAAACCAGTACAGTGGGTCACACTTTATTTTCTATGTTACTGTATAAGCTTTATTAGTCCAAAAGCACTTCCTCTGTCATTGTACAAGAGAATCAAACTAATAATTGAACAATTAAAAGTGTGTCACAGCCACAAATCAAGCACAAGGACAGCTAGAGTTCTGATTGATAGTAAAAACATGAATCAACGTGTGTGTGTGTATTTTTTGTCCATCATCATCATCATGAAGCAACAGCATATGAAAAGATGGAAAAAGATTCTTGCCAGGAAAAGACAAGAGAAAACATGATGTTAATGTGTGGAGGAATGCATGTGTACAGCAGCATGCAGTTGAAGTGGAGTGAAAGTTGGCCATGCTTAGCTCAGCTGCGCTAGAGTGACTTTAAATCAACTGACAGATTTAGAGATATACTCACCCTTTGTATTTTAAATGACGATATACTGAAATCCCACCCACTGTAAAGAATGAGAGTAAGAAGATATTATTTAAAAATGCTTTGGAATAGGGTCAAGAACAGCTGTGAATCACAATCAATGACACCAAAGCATGACACCATACCAATGAAAAGTATGGGGTAAAGAAGTTTTTTTTACATTGTTGAAAGTTTATGCTCACCAAGGCTGCATTTTTTTATAATTTTTTTAAATGCATTAAAAACTGATATATCGTTAAATGTTATTACAAATTTACTGTTATGTTTTCTATTTTTAAATATTTTAAAATGCAATTTATTCCTGTGATGCAAATCTGATTTTTTTCAGCAGCCATTACTCCAGTCTACAATGCTGCTTAATATTTTTGTGGAAACCGTGATAGGATTCTTACTAAAATGTACAAAAGAACAGCATTTATTTACAGTCTTTACAGTCACTTTTGATCAATTTAATGCATCCTTGCTGAATAAAATTAAATGAAAAAGCATTAAAACACACTTTTACTGACCCCAAAATGAATGGTATATACTATACTATCTATACTGTACATAGCTCAATCCAAATAATTCATATACTTACAGACAGCAGCTATAATTGCCGAAGCACCTACAAGACCCACACGATCAGTTGTGTTATTAGAAACAGTGAGACACATGAACAAAAGGAAATAAACATTCAATAGATACAGTATGTGGTGGCCCTCAGTTACAGTAGTGATCGCTTCTCTTATTTGGAACTTGAGCAAGACAAAATAAGCCATTATCATCACTGACTGTTATATAATATGGTGACATATGTTGTACGACAAACTAGTCACCTCCATCCACAGTAACCATATTACTTTCCCTGAGGGTGATGTAGTCAGACATTTAATTCAGTACAGTATCATTGGATTTAAAGGATGACTCACTCATAAAGCCAGTAGTGAGCGCTTCTATAAGTCCTCCTACAATAAAATACATCATCAAATAACCATTACAGCATATCCATAACAAGTGTGAAAACTGAAGAAAAAAAAACCCTTGATTTTGTGGGCTGGACTCCTTACCATGTGAATGGCTGGAGGCTGTTGTCATGTCTGTTGTCATGTCTGTTGTTGTGGCTTTGTTTGTAGTAGTGCTTTCTTTTGTTGGTGTTGTGATGGCTGAAAAAAAAAATGAATACGTTGTTATCTGCTTTTGCCATCTTCTCCAATTCAACATTCCACATGTTGCATAAACATCTAGACAATTCAGTTGATTTGAATGTATATGGTTGTATATGGAATGCTAAACCACTGGAGAAAGATCCACAGATTTCTGAAGAACTGGAACGCCCATCATCATCAAATTAGTTTCATATTGTATCTAATTTGATGATGCTTTTAGCTACCAGTACAAGTGCAGTACTCTCAGCTCCATCTAACATGTTTTTCCATGTTTAAATCAGTACAATGCAGCAGAGTTTCCCTCGAAATCAGCACAGGAAATGCTGCAGATTCTGTACAGGCCTACTTATCACTCATATCATGAATGCACATCTTGGAAAATAAATTCCCATCTATTACTAGTGCTGGGCGATATACCGGTTCAAAGTGCCTATGCAACGTAGACAGCTTTGTGAATTGAGAGTTAACTGTTAACTTAACCTGCAAAGTTCAACGGCGGCTTCAGATTACTGTTGTTTCACATTCACAGCACATTAAAACATCACACACTTACTTCATCTGGACAAAGTATCATTAGAAAGACTAAAGACTCCAGCTTCGATATTTTAACACTGTTATGATATCAACACACATTCATATTCAGTCACGTCTGCTGCAATTTATTTGTGTTCACGTAGCTTCACTGAACAGTGTCCATTAGGGCTATAGTCCAACTGGGAGTGGGGGTTTATATTAATGTATTTCTGAGAGGAACTGACTGTTTTCAAGAGAGTTTAGATGATATTTTCGTTTCGTCGTGCCTCTGTATAATGCATATTGCAGTAGTGTTTATAAGCGCAGCGCTGCTTTGTTTACAGCGGTAAACACCTGTGGTTTACACCTGCTGGCAGAGAGTGAATTTGCATTCTCATTCAGACCGTCTGCTGTTTTTGTTTCATGCAGGAAGTGCTGGACTCCTTACCATGTGAACGGCTTGAGGCTGTTGTCATGTCTGTTGTCATGTCTGTTGTTGTGGCTTTGTTTGTGGTAGTGCTTTCTTTTGTTGGTGTTGTGATTGCTGAAAAAAAAATATGAATACGTTGTTATCTGCTTTTGCCATCTTCTCCAATTCAACATTCCACATGTTGATTTGAACATAATGTATATGGAATGCTAAACCACTGGAGAAAGATCCACAGATTTCTGAAGAACTGGAACGCCCATCATTCATAAATTTGTTTCATATTTTATTATATTAAATACTGAACTGGGAGTGGGGGTTTACTGTATATGAATGTATTTCTGAGGGGAACTGACTGTCTTTAGAAACGTTTAGATGGTATTTTCATTTCATCTTGCTTCTGTATAATGCATATTACAGTAGTGTTTATAAGCGCAGCGCTGCTTTGTTTACAGCAGTAAACACCTGCGGTTTACACCTGCTGGCAGAGAGTGAATCTGAGTTCTCATTCAGACCATCTGCTGTTTTTGTTTCATGCAGATGTTTTATGTAGTATAGTTTCACAAAGCTAAAGTCAGACCATTCTGTTTTTGCTTTAAATTGTAAAATGTTACAATCTAATTTAAATCAAAAACTGCTTATGCAGCATCTTTGTTTGGATAGTGATTAAAATGCAGTGCTTCTGCAATAGTTTCATGCATTCTGAGTTCTGAAACATTCTTAGTCATATAACAGCCCAGTCAGGGAAAAACCAGCCACTCTTTTCACACACTGATGTAGCTAAACCTTTCATCCTGTAACCTGGCCAGCATTCAAACGTGGCTTCACATTTAAAAGAGTACGGAGGATTTCCTTCAGTCTGGGTACTGAAACTAATTTCAGGAACTGGACATTCAATAGCTGGGAATAGAAAGGAAACTTGATTAAAGTTGATAAAACATGAAAAAGCTAAACAAAAGGAAAATGTTTTTGTTAAGAAGTAAATACTGGCAGATTGTAATATGCAAAATATAGTACTGAAACCACATCTCAAGACATCTGGCACACTGCAGCATGCATGGCATTTCAGTAATGTTAAGTGAACCCAATAAAAATTCAAAACAAGATTCCAAAGCATTTTATAATCCAAGACTATAAAAGAATGTTTCCCTGGAAAGAAACATTTACAGAAAAATGTCTGCTTTAACCATTACTGAAATAACAGACAGATGATTGGTTTGAGCAATATTTTTATAGATATATTCGATTTTTTAAAAATTAATCAGTTGTTCAATATCAGGTGTACTTTATATATATATATATATATGTACTTATAGGTTACGGAATGGCAGAGGATCGCCAAATCCAGGTGTGAAAAACTTGTTGTATCTTTCCCAAAAAGACTCATGGCTGTATTGGATCAAAAGGGTGCTTCTACTAAATACTGAGCAAGGGGTCTGAATACTTAGGACCATGTGATATTTGAGTTTTTCTTTTTTAATAAATCTGCAAAGATGTCAACAATTCTGTGTTTTTCTGTCAATATGGGGTGCTGTGTGTACATTAATGAGGAAAAAAAATTAACTTAAATGATTTTAGCAAATGGCTGCAATATAACAAAGAGTGAAAAATTTAAGGGGGTCTGAATACTTTCCGTACCCACTGTATATATATATATATATAATGTAAAAAAAAAATTAATAAGCCATTTGATCACAAAACTGAGCATATATACTGTATATTCAGACTGTCATAAAATAAGTGTTTATTATAACACATGCCATTTATTATTATTCCAATGTAATGATTTTAATTAAGCTTTTTTTTTTTTTTTTAAGTAAACATTAAATTAGAAAACAAAAAAGGTTCTGCACTTTGGCTAATGAAACTTAAAAGTGATTGGTTCAATTTACTCTTCTCACTATTAACACTCCAACTCATGTTTTACTGCATTTTGTATAAAGTTCTTCCAGCACTGCCAGACGCAGCTATCTGATACTCCCCAATCTGCACCATGATGGTTCCACAGAATGATACATCTCCTCCCTAGAAACATCATTCTACAACTGCCTGACACCACCAGGACTATGATGAAGTGGAAACATGAGGCTGAGATGATTCTGTAGGGCTTGGACTCACAGACCGGGAGCAGTGAGTCACTGAAGACTCCCTATTACAGATCACTTCATAAAAAATCCATAAATCACAAAAGGCCTGAAGGTAGAAGGTTACCTTGAGATGCGAGCGAACATAAATAAACAGATCAATTAGGGGACAAAAAAATAAAATACAATAAAGCGAAAGGGCAATGCAATGCAACTATGCTGTGCAAGAATAGCAGGATGAGTTCATCAGGCTGAACTCCACCAGTTCTAACATGCTGTGCCCTGATGGTGCTGCAACAATGGTGATTGAGTCCAAAATAATACATGCTCAGACTGATCACGGGTCAGATCTTGAAGACTGCTGCACTCTATACACATCAACAATGTGTGGAGCTAGATGCTGGACCAATGATATTGTTTGTGGGTGGAGCTTCCCACTGTCATTCAATGCAGCTAATTAGTACAAAAAATGAATGTGATTAATTTTACGCTTGGAATTTACTGGAGTAAAAACTTTAGTTTTAAAAACTGACCTATGCATTTCGGAGGTGGTGAACTATAATCCCCGTATTCACCACATGTAATGAAGCTGTTTCCAACAAGGATGTAGTTATCATCGCAGGAAAATGTAATGACATCATTAAACTCAGGTTTGTCTCTGGGCGCACTCATCTTGCCATGTTCAATTGGATCTGGCAAATTGCATGTTGTCACTATAAAAGACACGGTGAAAGAGAAGCTGTTACAACATCTCTGACTGAAGTTGCTCTGGACAACACTGATGTTGATACTGAACGTTCATCAGGGTTATTACAGTAAAGTAAAATCATTAAAAAAGCAAAACATTTTTTCCTCAAAATAAAATACACATGAACTAAATTAAAATGTAAACGTATTTTATTTCAGCAAGTTGCCAAGGCAATGTTTTCATTTTCAATTAGTTGAACTTGATGTATTAAAATTACTAAAACTGAAAGAATAATTAAGAACTATATAAATATATATATATAAAAAAAAAATAATAAAAATGACGAAAACACATCAAAATGACTAAAACTTTAAAATTAAAATTAAAACAGAAAACATAAAAATGTATTGAATTAATTTAAAATATTAATAAAAACTATCATAATGTCTCAAAAATATAAAAATAACACTGATATGGATCTATCCAAAGATGAGGACTCACATATACATTCAGCCTTTCCACTCCAGCCAGAAACAAGACATTGCCTGTGGCTTGATCCTTCCAGATCATATCTGGATTAAAGACAAAAAAAAAATGTCAATTACAAGTATGAGTGCAATATGGACAGCAGAGGCCGCAACAGTCCTTACCCCGTCTCACATATGGTTTTTATGTAGGCACCAAACAATGTTCCATCTGAGATGACATAGCTCATATGCGGTGAACGTGTAGGTTCTCCACAGTCTATCTCTGAAATGAAAGCAAACAGCAGTTTAGTATAACACATACTTGATACTTTTTCTTTTAAGGGGAACATCCCAATTTAGAAGTCAAAAGTGAATTACTTTTGCAGATTAATTCCACAGCACTCCAGACCCCATTCAGGCAGGTGATGGAAGTCGAACCTTCCTTTCTCACATATCCTTTAGCACATTCCACAAACGCTACTGAATTGTCTGGGAAGCTATTCTTCAGTATGGATTCCGATGACAAGATAATTTTGCCATTCAAAACAGGAAACGGACAGTCTGCTAAAACAACCACAATAATAGATTTTAGTCAAAAGTTTAGGGTCAGTAAGATTTGTTTGTGTGTGTGTGTGTGTGTGTGTGTGTGTAAAGAAATAAATACTTTCAGGACACATTCATTTGATCAAAAGTGACAGGAAAGACATTTCAAATAAATGCCGTTCTTTTGAAATTTCATCAAATAATCCTTTTAAAAAGTATCACGGTTTCCACAAAAATATTAAGCAGCAGAATTGTTTTCAAGCTTTGCCATCAGAGGAAGATTTAATTTCAAATCTATTCAAATAGAAAAGTTATTTTAAATTGTAATGATATTTCACAATTACTGTCTTTTTGATCAAATAAATGCAGTCTTGGTGAGCATAAGAAACTTAAAAAAAAACAAAAAAAACTTACACCCTCAACATTTCGGCAGTACTTTCCCCTTTTAAAGCATTTTATTTTTATTAGAAGTAATTACATTTTTGCACTTGACAATTTTATTGTGGGTCCACCTACAGGAAAGTTCCAATATCTGTCGTTGATACAGTTTTCAGAATGCTATTTTGACTTGACTAGTATTAACTTTCGAGATTCTATTTAAAAACATAAAAAAAACTCAATTCAAAGTAACAGATCAACCCAACCCAAGGTTGTCTCGCGGTTTAGCAGCATCTGTTCAAGTAACTGCATTAATTCAATGTACTGACATTTTCTCAAGTTGAGCGACTGACTGGGTTTAAAAACAAACATTCAACGCATGTTAATTTAAGCCAAAGGTAAGGAAAACCAACTTACCTGTCCCCATTGAGACCAGTGAAAGCGGTAGTAGAAGCAGTGGCCAAGCCTTCACACTTGTCATTGTTAGTGTGTTATTCAGCAGCAAACACTTGTCGTGAATTCACAACCACTGGCGGAAAAAACTTAACGGGCGGAACGCAAGAGGATGAAATAACGATAAAGCACTACACAGACAAGGATATTCCCCATATTAGCTTAATTGGTCACTTTCCCGCTGCAGATGAAAAGAAAAACTGGAAAATTAAAAGGAAAAAGCGCTTCATAGTTTGGCGTGCACTAGACTGTCAAACTCGAGGAAACACGCCCATTCTGTGACGTGTTACCAGCCTGCCCTTCCCTTCAGATTAAAGACTGACAACATATGATTCAAATCATTTAACTGTTTTATACTCGCTATGAAATAGCAGCGCACTTACTCTGCTGTTCAGTACTGTCTACCTATTATATAGGCCTATATATATATATATATTTATATATATAAAGTATTTA
>NW_015646846.1:2756173-2768971 GCF_001515625.1 Sinocyclocheilus rhinocerous | reverse complement strand
AGTATTTAATCGAGAATTTATTGGTTTGAAAAACTATTGTTGTCCTATTGTTGTCATTTGACCTTTATACAATGCATGAATGTAGCCACGTACACACGTGTGTGTGTGTGTGTGTGTGTGTGTGTGTGATCATGTGACACTGAAAATTCAGCTTTGTCATCACAGGAATCAATTTTAAACATTTTAAAAACAGAAAACATTTTTTTTTACTTTTAATCCATTTTATGTATGTCCTTGCTGAATAAAAGTATTATTCTCCTTTGTGTGTGTGTAAAGAAATAAATACTTTCAGGACACATTCATTTGATCAAAAGTGACAGGAAAGACATTTCAAATAAATGCCGTTCTTTTGAAATTTCATCAAATAATCCTTTTAAAAAGTATCACGGTTTCCACAAAAATATTAAGCAGCAGAATTGTTTTCAAGCTTTGCCATCAGAGGAAGATTTAATTTCAAATCTATTCAAATAGAAAAGTTATTTTAAATTGTAATGATATTTCACAATTACTGTCTTTTTGATCAAATAAATGCAGTCTTGGTGAGCATAAGAAACTTAAAAAAAAACAAAAAAAACTTACACCCTCAACATTTCGGCAGTACTTTCCCCTTTTAAAGCATTTTATTTTTATTAGAAGTAATTACATTTTTGCACTTGACAATTTTATTGTGGGTCCACCTACAGGAAAGTTCCAATATCTGTCGTTGATACAGTTTTCAGAATGCTATTTTGACTTGACTAGTATTAACTTTCGAGATTCTATTTAAAAACATAAAAAAAACTCAATTCAAAGTAACAGATCAACCCAACCCAAGGTTGTCTCGCGGTTTAGCAGCATCTGTTCAAGTAACTGCATTAATTCAATGTACTGACATTTTCTCAAGTTGAGCGACTGACTGGGTTTAAAAACAAACATTCAACGCATGTTAATTTAAGCCAAAGGTAAGGAAAACCATCTTACCTGTCCCCATTGAGACCAGTGAAAGCGGTAGTAGAAGCAGTGGCCAAGCCTTCACACTTGTCATTGTTAGTGTGTTATTCAGCAGCAAACACTTGTCGTGAATTCACAACCACTGGCGGAAAAAACTTAACGGGCGGAACGCAAGAGGATGAAATAACGATAAAGCACTACACAGACAAGGATATTCCCCATATTAGCTTAATTGGTCACTTTCCCGCTGCAGATGAAAAGAAAAACTGGAAAATTAAAAGGAAAAAGCGCTTCATAGTTTGGCGTGCACTAGACTGTCAAACTCGAGGAAACACGCCCATTCTGTGACGTGTTACCAGCCTGCCCTTCCCTTCAGATTAAAGACTGACAACATATGATTCAAATCATTTAACTGTTTTATACTCGCTATGAAATAGCAGCGCACTTACTCTGCTGTTCAGTACTGTCTACCTATTATATAGTCTCCTTAAAAAAAAAACAATAAGTAACAATAAATCAGTTCAGCCAAGACGCAAATTAAATGTAGTGGCAATAAGGACATTTATAATTCTTACAAAATAAAAATAATTCAAATAGGCTCAATGCTGTTCTTTTAAACTTTCTATTCGTCAAATAATCATATTTTTCTTGAGCATCAAATCAGCATATTAGAATGATTTCTGAAGGTAGCCACGTACACACGTGTGTGTGTGTGTGTGTGTGTGTGTGTGTGTGATCATGTGACACTGAAAATTCAGCTTTGTCATCACAGGAATCAATTTTAAACATTTTAAAAACAGAAAAAATTTTTTTTTACTTTTAATCCATTTTATGTATGTCCTTGCTGAATAAAATTATTATTCTCCTTAAAAAAAAAACAATAAGTAACAATAAATCAGTTCAGCCAAGACGCAAATTAAATGTAGTGGCAATAAGGACATTTATAATTCTTACAAAATAAAAATAATTCAAATAGGCTCAATGCTGTTCTTTTAAACTTTCTATTCGTCAAATAATCATATTTTTCTTGAGCATCAAATCAGCATATTAGAATGATTTCTGAAGGACCATGTGACTCTGAAGACTGTAATGATGCTGAAAATTCAGCTTTGCATCACAGGAATAACATAAAATAATTGTAATACTATTAACAATATTCATGTTTTATTGTATGTTTAATCAAATAAATGCAGTCTACGTTGTGGATGACTTTGAGATATAAAACATGACAGAATAATTTCCAAAATCTGTGAATGATCAAGAATATTAATTGTACAACATAAATAAATGGATGCAGTTGCTATAGTGTGCATGTATTTGAATAACAAAAGTGCAAATGAATCCAGTCTGGTGAGGTCTTGAAGACAGTCTCCAGTTTGCATTTTCAGAGTTCATGGAATGTGTGAGTCAGTGTAAGGGTGTTCCCCAACAAGGGCGTCCCTCATGAAGCTTTAATCTGATGATGTTTGACAGTGTAGCCTAGTTACAATAGCATTTTCTTCCTCAGTGCTTTATGGTAACTATTTACCATACATTTAATTGCTAACATCAGTCCCCATAACGTGATGAATACACAACATGTGTGTGTGTGCGCGTGTGTGTACTCCCATAGAAACTAGTTTTGATTGCTATAGTCACTGTGTGTAAGTATCCACAAAGCGTTTAATGATTCAAGCATCATAGCTCACAGGGACAAATTTATCTGCTGAAAAATATCAATCATCCTTCAACATCACGTATGGTAATATCACTCTAGGAAGTCAACATAAAATAAATGCAAATTAAGCTGTGAAGTAAACCCATGTACACTACTGGTCAAAAGTTTGAATATTGTGATATAATGTAATATTGTGAAATAAAAAATAACTGTTATAATATAATAATATAACATAATATAATATAAAATGTAATTTATTCCTCTAAATGATCAATCTGAATTTTCAGAATCGTTGTTCCAGTCTTCAGTCTCACGTGATCCTTTAGAAATTATTATGTTGATTTGCTGCTCAGTGCGTCAACTATTATTGGTGCTCAATTATTAATAATTAACAGTTCTTATTATTATCAATTATTTATATTTTTAATCTTACTTATCCTGAAGTTTTGAATGGTAGTGTTGTCCAGTTTCCACAAAGCAGCACAACTGTTTTCAACAATGACAATAAGAAATGTTTGTTTGTTTGTTTTTTTCATATTAGAATCATTTCTGAAGAATCACGTGACACTGAAGACTAGAGTAATGGCTGCTGAAAACTCAGCTTTACCATCACAGCAATAAATTATTTTCAAATATTTTCAAATTTAAAAAAAAACGTTCTTTTAAATTGTAAATATATTTCACAATATTCCTGTTTTTCCTGTATTTTTGATCAAATCAATGCAGCTTTGGTGAGCAGAAGAGACTTCTTTCAAAAACCTAACTATTCCAGACTTTTGACCTGTGACCATTTCATTGTATATACAGCTGTATTTTCTTCCTCTTTTATCAGTGAAACTGAATGACCTCTATAAAATCAACTTCGTTCCATCAGGAATTATTTTAAATGCTCAGAGCTCAACATATTAAAGCAGACTTCAAATGTGATCTCTGTGCTTATCTGAGAAACACACACCCCACCCATTTTATCCTGGCCCGACAAGACAGATACCTCATCCACTCTTTCCTTATTTACAACAGAACCTGGTCTGTTTTTAATCAGCTTGTCCACAGCATTTAAGGTTCAAAGTGTAAAGTTCTAGAGTGGCACATGATTGTTTATAGCATGTACTGTGTTGTAGCCCAATAACTTTACTGCTCAAGCCTCACATATAGCACAAGTAAACATTTCAACAAGAACACAGCTGTGTAATTTTGCATTATAACAATAACATATTAAATTGTGCGTTCATTATAAGTACATAAATCTTTATTAGACCACATAATCAAGTGTTTTGCTTACATTCGTGATGTGTTTTATTGGAAATGACTCGTTAGTGACACCTGCTGTCGGTTCATAGAAACTGTGAGGCCTGTGCGCATTAAAGAATCCTAATATATTTCACCTGTCAGACATTTATTATCCACTTTCACCACTGCTTCAGTGGTTTGCAATACATTTATCTGCTCTTTTATATCTCTGCTACCGCCTACAATACCTCCTCCAGTCTCTACGGAGTGCTTAACACATCGCTGAGCAATCATGAAATGATACAGCAGTGTTCTGCTTAACTCAGCAGAACAAATGCTGCTTAGACTGGCATATTTAAAGTAGTCTACATTTTGTTCTTTGTGACAAGCCATACTGTAGGTTTTATCATCTAGAAAATGCTGTAGGCGTGACAGGCCGGGATAAGACTTTCTGTAGACAACTTGAGCTGGGATAATAAATGTCATGGTCACAGTCATTGTATTTTTTAAAAATCTTATAGCTTCAAGTCATCTTAAAATAATGAAATTAGTCGAACATTGCTCTTATCTGTATGCGCTCGTTTTTGTCACACTGCCTGTTCCTCTGCAAAACTCAGCAGAAAGTGATCTTAATTAAAATATGAATTAAACCGAGCTGATGTTAAATATAGAAATGATATAGCAATTAAGGAATAATTCACATATTTCGATAACATCATTATTCTAAAGCGGCAAGTCACAAGCTTTAGATTTTTTTAATAACTGAAGTTATTTTTAAGTAAAAAGTGGATCGTTCAGGAGACCCTTATTATTCAAAGACCATTTTATTTTACATAGATTTTTCATAATTTTAAAACTCATTTGATTTGATTTTGCATAAAACGCTACATGACCAGAACACCAGGATATGATTTTATTTTCTGTGCTCTGACTTGAAATATTTTCCCGCCATACTTAAATAATTACTTAGAAAAATAACAGAACAAATGTACATATTTTTATTCTTTCTTCTGAGACCACTCAGCTATTTTTTATAAAGTTGCTGTACACTATTTAAACATTTACAACAATCAGACCACGTTATATTGAGCCCATATGTATTTAGTCTAACATGAGGTGATTCTAGGCCTCACTTTTAAATATGAACACTGAGATGGGTTGCGTATGTACAGCAGATGCTAACATTGCTTCACATTTTGTCGAATTTAAACAGTTTTCGAAGTCTGTCATATGCACAAAACAAAATGTAACACCGCCACAATTTATGGTGAACAATAATCTTGTCTTTGTGATTAGTTTGCATTCTCATCATTTATATCAAAGCCGTGTCACAGCTGTTAGTTACATATGCAAACCCTGAGGTTATAATCACTTCACACACAACATATGGGATGGCCACCAGTCCTTTGGTATTGATAGATCATATCACTTTCCTATGAATTCACACCTTACACGTTTATCTTGGCCACATTTCAGACCTCAAAACCCCAATAAATCAGCCCTTTCAGAAACCTCCCACAACTGACCGTGTGTTGCAAGCAGGCATGGAAAAAATTAGTTGATGATTATCATATAGATAGTTTGATAGAAGACATTATACCCGCAACATTCCTGTTTTTAGGAGGGATCATTTTTCCCTGCTTCGTAGTCTGTATTTAAAGACAGCAAATCTTTGCACATTAGGGTGAATCTCACAGAAACTTGTCTGGATCATATTTCACCTCCAAAATAAAAAAATGTGCATAAGGACAATGAAGCCTAATGAAGTCTATTCTTAGGATTTTTATGATTTGTTGCATTGTGACAGTATGCATGAATTTAAGCACATTTCTCCCCTAAAAAATTCTCTGTAATTGATTCAGAAGGTTTGCTTTTTACTGCAGTTATATTTATTAGATTCTCATTATTTTAATGCAATATAAAATATAAAAATATTTTAATATTAAATGTATTATTTTAATAAGTTTAAGTTAAACCAAATGCAAACATTTTTTTTTTAATATTTAAGTTACAGTAATGTGAGTTTGAAGAGTAAATGTGCTTAATTGTCATAAAAATAATGTCATAATATTAAAAATAATAATAAAAAATCAGGCCTTAATTCTCTTAAAGGAACAGTTCACCCAAAAATTAAAATTTGCTAAAAATTTACTCCCCCCTCAGGCACAAGTTTGTTTCTTCATCAGAACAGATTTGGACAAATTTAGCATTACATCACTTGCTCACCAATAGATCCTTTGCAGTGAATGGGTGCCGTCAGAATGAGAGTCCAAACAGCTGATAAAAACATCACAATAATCCACAAGTAATCCACATGACTCCAGTTCATCAGTTTACAGTGAAAAGCTGTGTTTGTAAGAAACAAATCCATCATTAAGATGTTTTAACTTCAAGCTGTTACTTCTGGCTAAAATACAAGTCCTCGATCCATGATATTGCTTTCTCCAGTGAAAAAGTTGTCTTGTGTGAATCAGAAGAGAACGATTCAAAGATTAAGCACAGTTTACAAGCCAAAACCATCCAAAACAAATATGTCAGTATTTTGGCCAGAAGCGACGGTTTTAAATTAAAATGCCTTTATGATGGATTTGTATATTACAAACATGCAGCTTTTTGCTTCACAAGACAATAATTGATGTACTTAAATCATGTGGATTACTTGTGGATTATTTTGATGTTTTTATCAGCTGTCTGGACTCTCATTCTGACGGCACCCATTCATTCTTGAATGGCCTGAAGGTGAGTAAATTCAGCAAATTTCAATTTTTGGGTGAACTTTAATGCAAAAAATTTGAGATCAAATATGACCCCTTGACAACCTTCATGATGTTCATCCTTGTGCATTGGCTTCTGATGGTCATAAATCGAAGCTAGACTGATGTAGAGTACAGTATAGCCTCATAACTGAGAGGTTGAATTGCTAGACTGGACATGCATGTCCCGGAAAAATAAAATAAATATTTACCATATTAAATCTGATTTCATAGAATATTTAAAAATACATTTGCATGTACCATTTGTTTTGTGACAAGTCAAAACAGTTGCTACAAGGTAAAACTACCACGGTGCTTAGCAAGAGCCTGGATCTCTACACCGAAATCAATGTCACAATCTGTTATAGCTACATGTATCTATTCATGTACATATTTCAATAAATAAACATTTGATCATGTTCTTGGTATATTAAAGCACAAGTTTCTGGTCATTTGCAATTATAATATTTGGAGATCAGGGAATCAAAGACATGGAAGAGAGGGAGAACAGTCTGAAAAGTCCCTGGTAAAGCCCCCAGTCTTCATGACAGTTCTTATTTACACCATTTGAAAGCATTAGAGATAAACTGCATGGGTCTAAAAGGCATGCAACAAAACAAGGAGTTTGTGTGTTCTACTTTGCATGCAGGGGGAAAAAATTATTCTTTGGGGTGAGGACGTGCTGTTTATAACCGAAACATAAACTTGCATTGTCGTTTTAGTTATTGATGGGGCGTCTTCCCTTAAATTGCATAAGGAAGGATTGCATTGTGATGTCGAGAGAGTCCTCATGTTGTTTAATGTCAGCTGGCATAAAGCAAATTAAAAGAGGCTGTCCGGACAAAACGGAGCTCCATGCGTTTGACCACAAAGCCTCAGAAATTGCCTGTCCAAGACGATTAAGCTCCAAATGATTGCCATAAAGCAGTTTAGATTAAACTTCATGTCGAATCAGTCTGTTTATAAGACTGCTTATTACAAACATTTTTAAATAATTTGAATGAGAAGCTCATGCTGACCACTGTCCAAAGAGAAGGACATTAATATGGTTCACATGATACGCTCTGAAGCTAAGCAGGCATAAGCCTGGTCAGCAACTGGTTGGGAGACCACCTGGAGAAAAACAAGGTGTAAGGCCAAAAACATACTCTTGGAAAGTATGTGTACAAGCATGTGAATGATTGGCCTATGCACTGAATGTACATGGTGCTGTTATACATATAAAGCTTGCATTATTATGGCGGTTTCAAACCTCACTATTCAATCAGGTGATAAAGGTAAGACCTTGAGGTGTCTGTGCCTTTCAGCTGTTGACTTGTTTATAGCTACCGATCTGAATAATAAACAACCTGGTTTAAAGTTGGCATGAAATGAAAATTCACGCGATCTACTTACTTAATGCATGTTATTGAGCTTGTTGTGAACAATTCATCTATTATTCTTTTTTGGGACTGTTAGTCAATGGGACCCAAAACCATTTAGGCTACAAAAGAAGACATTTTGAATAAATCTGGCAACCAAACAGTTTCAGGTCCCACTGACTTCCATTGTATTTGTTGTCCATACTATGGAAGTCAATGGGAGCGCAAACCATTTGGTTACCAATATTCTTACCAAAATATCTTCCACAGAAGAAAGAAAGGTTTGGAATGACATGAGGCTTATTTGCAAGCTTATCTGCTTTGGATTCACAAGTAAAAAACTTTACTATTTTTGACTTTATGCAGTAGAACTTATTATATGATGTATCAACTTTGAGTTGATTCAACCATTTTTTCCATAAATCCGTTCTTATTAAAAAACTCAACTTCTGATTTGTATTTTTTACAGTATAAGGAACACGTTAATGAGAAGTTAGGCTAGTGTAAAATTCTATGCAAGTGCAAATGCTTGAAACACTGCCCTGCTGTACATAGATGTACAAAGAAATCTCAATCATCCCCTTAAGTACTTTGAGTAACCCCTTGAATATGCTTAGTCTTGTATTCAAGAAGGTGTACTCAAGAAGGTTTTCTTCAAATGTCTGTGCCAATAAACCAGATGTGTTGTTATTTAGGTAGCTAGCTATAAACATGTCGACAGTTTAACTAACTTGCTCAGCAAGATTCTCTTCCACCAGCAGATCATTTGTGCTAATTCCCATGATAGTGCTGAAATGCTGAGAATACAATGTGTAGCCTACTTGCAATCCATGATGAACAGTGTGAAATCTTAGCTAGAAGTGGTACATTCACATACTTGCATATGTTTCTGGTTTTAAACCTTCTATTCCCAAGGATCGCCAAACTATTCACAAACATCTCGCATCGCTTCCTCATGCGTGAGGATACGTGCAAAACTAGGGATCTTCCAGAGGCCGTCGCTCAAGGGTGCAGGATGGTCAAAGACTAGACTTGCCCTGGTGGTGACTGGAGCCGCATCTGTGGTGACAATGTCATCTTTCCTGTCTTCACTCTCATTTCCTTTCCTTTTGCTTCCATTCTTATCTGTAATCATTTCCTTCCTGTTTTCTCCCTTTTGATCCCCCTTATCCTTTGTTTGTTTGCTCTTCTTGTCTCCCTCTCTGCTCGATATGTGGGTGCTTTCATTTTGCATGTCTCTATCTCTCTGTTTTTTCTTCTTTTGGGTGCTTTTGAGCTCAGTTTCTCCATTTGGCTCAGCTGCTTCATTCTCTCCTTTGCTTCTCACTTTTCTCTCAGCTCTCCACCTCTCCTCCCCTTCTTGGGTCTCATTTTGCATCCTTCCTCTAGATTCCTGTTTTTTCCTGTTTCTTTCAGTGTCACTTTTCCTCTGGTCCACGCTTGGTGTTCCCTTCATGCGGCGTTCCTCTTTCCGTCCCTGCGCTTCTCCAATTACCACTTCCTGTCCTTCACGCTTTGACTTCTGGGGACTGACTGAGCGATGTTGGAAGGACTTTCTGTTCTTGTGGGAGTCTCGAGTGCTTTGTTGCAGATTTTCTTTGTGGCTGTGAGCTTTGTCTTTGGCTTTGGATGGTCTTTTGGATTTCTCTGTATCTCCGAGATCAAGGAGATTCTCTGCGGACCGACTCTTGATGCACCGTTGCTGCGGGACTCTGGAAGAGCTGGTGTTTGGTGGTTTGGCACACTTCTCCCTCTTGCTGTCTTTAGAGCGAGGATCTTCACAGGCCAGATCCAAGGAGCAGCGAGAACAGGCAAAGGAGCTTGTCAGGTTTGATGTTTCCTTCTTCACTGAGGTGGATGACAGATGAAGGAGAGGAGAACTGAGAGGAATGTTGGATCTCGGCAGATCAGGAAGGATAACATCTCCAGCAGAACCTAAGGGCGAACAGATCTGCATTGGATACACTGCCTAGAATTAAAATTCTATTACTAATTGAGGCCTTTTACCAAAAATTTACCATGGTAACCAGTTATTTTTGGGTGGTGTTTGCCTGCTCTAAAATCCACAATACTAGAGTGTTGTGGCTGGTTGCACATGCATTGCTATGTAGTTGACAGGTTGCTAAGGCACTGCTAGATTGTTCTCGGTGGTTGCTAGGGCACTAATTATTGTGGGTGGTTGCTACATGATTGCTACAGTGTTCTGGGGGTTGCTAGGGCACTGATAGAGTAGTTTGGGTGGTTGCTAAAGCACTGATAGTGTGTAATAGGTGGTTGTTAGTGATTTGTAAAGTGTTCTTGGTGATTGCTAGAGTGTTGTAGTGGTTGCTAGAGCATTGCTAGAGTGTTTCCCAAAAGTACTGTTAGCCTACTATGGTTTTCCGAAACCACAGTTCCAACGAACATAACAAACAGCATCGTAAACTTGTGTGGTTGGAACAACAGCTCTTGACCTGTGGTTAGAAACATAGTTTCTTGTTTGTATGGCATGTGGACTTTATAAATCCTTGTCTTGAGCAAAATAAGCAAGCTGACATTCAGTACAGTCTATATATTTAATTTCTAATACATACAAATTTAATTTATGTCTTTTAGTTTGTCAAGAGATTTAAAGCACCATTTTTGAAGAGTGCATGTGCATATGTGCTCTAGTACGTAAGAAAGAGCCAATGATTGAATTTGGAAATAAAGCTAAATAATTCAGAAAAAGATAATTCGCCCTCAGATGCCATGTCCATAATTTACAGCCAAAAATCTGGCATTAATTCAATCTCAAATGGATTAATTAAAAGAAGTTATTACTCTACCACCTGCATGACATCATTCGTTTCAGGAAACAGTTGTGACTAAGTAGTTGATTTCTTCATACTATGCAAGTTAAGCAGTGAGTGTAGGAAACACACCCCAGGATGGTTGTAATAATTTTAAATAAATTGGAAAATTAAAAATCAAAATATATATTACAATATGTAAAACAATATTTAGTATGTAAAAATAATGTATATAATTATATGTCATATTTTTATTTGGTTTTGAGTGAAACCATTCTCCATGGTGTTGTGACTGCAAAGAGCATGAACATATTCTACAGATCTAAAAACTTACACAATAAAGCAGAGAAAAGACTAGTAATTAAGGAGCAAAGAAAGTGCAGTGAAAGTCCCATTACCAAAGAATAAAAGACCTAGAGGAAAAGAGGCTGTTAGTGATGATACTCCTGGGGGCAATAACACACCGCAGAGGAGCTTACACAACCTGCACAGAAGAAAGAAAGAAAGAAAGAAAGAAAGAAAGCTGAAGTTAGCAAGCAACCCATATTGTCTTGATGTTCTTGCAGTATGCTTACGTATAGCAGCATCATCATGTATTTGTGTGTCATAACTCACTGTTCTCTGATAAGAGGGCTTGCGGTCGCAGTAACAGTAGCACTTTGTTTCCTCCAGCTTGGATCAGCTCAATGGCTCTAGTGTGACTGATGTCTTGCGTCTGTTCTCCATTGATCTCCACTACCTGATCTCCTACCTGCACATTCAGGCATAAGGTCATTTATGTGTTTTATCATTCTTGAAATATCTTATTGATCTCTTGTTCAGGCCATAAGAGGTGATGATTTTATTTAAAGTCCAAAATATCAGTCTTGCTTTTCATACAGCATCCGCCACTGAAAATCCCATATCAATTCACAAGCAGGAAGATGATGATTGATTTGGCCTTGAAAGTCAATTAACATTTACATATAATTCTTCTGGCCGGCACTTTTATCCAAAGCATATTGCACTGCATTCAAGCTATACATTTTTTCATGCATTTCCTGGGATCAAACCCATGAAAAGCGTTCTGTCACTTGACTGCACAGACACTATTGGAAGAGAACTGAACTGAGCTGGACGATGACATCACTGAATCAATAACAACCTGACTTTAACTGATAAACTGACTGTTTTCTATTGTGATCTTGCTTTCTCAGCACACGTTTTTCCTGTTTAACACTGTAAAGCTGCTTTGACACAATCTGTATTGTATAAAGCGCTATATAAATAAAGGTGACTTGACTTCTTTTGCTGTTGGACTTTACAGAACTGAAAACAGCTTCTCAAGACATCCTAGTTTGAAATATTTTGAGTATAAAAAGGTATTCAGCTTTCCTTAAACCTTTTTATTACATTTAAATGCACTCTGCAGATGTTTCCCCAAAATCACTGCAGAAGATGGAAAAAAGTCAGCAGATTCCATCCGCAACGCTTGAGTTATTAAAGAGTGGTGTGCTGTACTGACATGTATCCTGCCATCCTGTAGAGCGGGGCCATCCTCAGCCAGCCGCAGGATGTAGAGGCCCATGTTATACTCCGTTCCTCCTCTCAGACTGAAGCCAAAACCACGAGGTCTGCGCTCCAACTCTACTGCAATACAGCCCTAGGTAGAAAATACATATATCCACTACCGTTAAAAAGTTTTAGGTCATTTTTTGAAAGAAGTCTCCTATGCTTAACTAAGCTGCATTTATTTGGTCAAAAATACAATTACAAATTGTGAATTATTATTACAATTTAAAATAACTGTTTTATATTTTAATATACATTTAAACCCTGGACTAATGCCGAGTTCACACTGCACGATTTTAGCCCGATTTTTCACTCGCCGACAGGTTTTGTGAAATCGCCGACAAATGCCCGAAATCGGAGGCAAATCGGTGCTCGTTCACGCGAGTGACAATCACACAGTGTGAATTATCAAAGACGCGATCTGAGGGAATCGCCGACGCGTCGCCGACGCCCGTGAAATATTTGGCATTCTAAATATCTGGAGCTGTCGGCGATTCACAATCACGCTGTGTGAAATGAGTTCTGACTGAAAAACACATCGGCGA
>NW_015646846.1:2751447-2755897 GCF_001515625.1 Sinocyclocheilus rhinocerous | reverse complement strand
CAGTCTATATATTTCATTTCTAATACATACAAATTTAATTTATGTCTTTTAGTTTGTCAAGAGATTTAAAGCACCATTTTTGAAGAGTGCATGTGCATATGTGCTCTAGTACGTAAGAAAGAGCCAATGATTGAATTTGGAAATAAAGCTAAATAATTCAGAAAAAGATAATTCGCCCTCAGATGCCATGTCCATAATTTACAGCCAAAAATCTGGCATTAATTCAATCTCAAATGGATTAATTAAAAGAAGTTATTACTCTACCACCTGCATGACATCATTCGTTTCAGGAAACAGTTGTGACTAAGTAGTTGATTTCTTCATACTATGCAAGTTAAGCAGTGAGTGTAGGAAACACACCCCAGGATGGTTGTAATAATTTTAAATAAATTGGAAAATTAAAAATCAAAATATATATTACAATATGTAAAACAATATTTAGTATGTAAAAATAATGTATATAATTATATGTCATATTTTTATTTGGTTTTGAGTGAAACCATTCTCCATGGTGTTGTGACTGCAAAGAGCATGAACATATTCTACAGATCTAAAAACTTACACAATAAAGCAGAGAAAAGACTAGTAATTAAGGAGCAAAGAAAGTGTAGTGAAAGTCCCATTACCAAAGAATAAAAGACCTAGAGGAAAAGAGGCTGTTAGTGATGATACTCCTGGGGGCAATAACACACCGCAGAGGAGCTTACACAACCTGCACAGAAGAAAGAAAGAAAGAAAGAAAGAAAGCTGAAGTTAGCAAGCAACCCATATTGTCTTGATGTTCTTGCAGTATGCTTACGTATAGCAGCATCATCATGTATTTGTGTGTCATAACTCACTGTTCTCTGATAAGAGGGCTTGCGGTCGCAGTAACAGTAGCACTTTGTTTCCTCCAGCTTGGATCAGCTCAATGGCTCTAGTGTGACTGATGTCTTGCGTCTGTTCTCCATTGATCTCCACTACCTGATCTCCTACCTGCACATTCAGGCATAAGGTCATTTATGTGTTTTATCATTCTTGAAATATCTTATTGATCTCTTGTTCAGGCCATAAGAGGTGATGATTTTATTTAAAGTCCAAAATATCAGTCTTGCTTTTCATACAGCATCCGCCACTGAAAATCCTCACAAGCAGCACAAGCAGGAAGATGATGATTGATTTGGCCTTGAAAGTCAATTAACATTTACATATAATCGGCACTTTTGGCACTTTTATCCAAAGCATATTGCACTGCATTCAAGCTATACATTTTTTCATGCATTTCCTGGGATCAAACCCATGAAAAGCGTTCTGTCACTTGACTGCACAGACACTATTGGAAGAGAACTGAACTGAGCTGGACGATGACATCACTGAATCAATAACAACCTGACTTTAACTGATAAACTGACTGTTTTCTATTGTGATCTTGCTTTCTCAGCACACGTTTTTCCTGTTTAACACTGTAAAGCTGCTTTGACACAATCTGTATTGTATAAAGCGCTATATAAATAAAGGTGACTTGACTTCTTTTGCTGTTGGACTTTACAGAACTGAAAACAGCTTCTCAAGACATCCTAGTTTGAAATATTTTGAGTATAAAAAGGTATTCAGCTTTCCTTAAACCTTTTTATTACATTTAAATGCACTCTGCAGATGTTTCCCCAAAATCACTGCAGAAGATGGAAAAAAGTCAGCAGATTCCATCCGCAACGCTTGAGTTATTAAAGAGTGTTGTGCTGTACTGACATGTATCCTGCCATCCTGTAGAGCGGGGCCATCCTCAGCCAGCCGCAGGATGTAGAGGCCCATGTTATACTCCGTTCCTCCTCTCAGACTGAAGCCAAAACCACGAGGTCTGCGCTCCAACTCTACTGCAATACAGCCCTAGGTAGAAAATACATATATCCACTACCGTTAAAAAGTTTTAGGTCATTTTTTGAAAGAAGTCTCCTATGCTTAACTAAGCTGCATTTATTTGGTCAAAAATACAATTACAAATTGTGAATTATTATTACAATTTAAAATAACTGTTTTATATTTTAATATACATTTAAACCCTGGACTAATGCCGAGTTCACACTGCACGATTTTAGCCCGATTTTTCACTCGCCGACAGGTTTTGTGAAATCGCCGACAAATGCCCGAAATCGGAGGCAAATCGGTGCTCGTTCACGCGAGTGACAATCACGCAGTGTGAATTATCAAAGACGCGATCTGAGGGAATCGCCGATGCGTCGCCGACGCCCGTGAAATATTTGGCATGCTAAATATCTGGAGCTGTCGGCGATTCACAATCACGCTGTGTGCAATGAGTTCTGACTGAAAACCACATCGGCGATGACTTACAGCCAATGAGAGACCAAGATACAGGGCAGCAGGAAGTTCGGGGAGGAGTTATATGAAACGTAGTTTGCGGACCAGTGTTGCCAAATCCGCGATTGCCGCCGGTTGTTTTTTATGTCAGCAGGTTGAAGCGACCCCAATAATGTGATATTTAGGCCCTGGAATGTGAATTGTACCAGGAGAACCCCACCAAAAAAAATTGTATTTTACCCCCCGAATGCGATTTTTACTGGGGGACCCCCTCGAAAGCAATTGGGCTATTTTCAGGCTAGTTTTGAGTAGTAATTGGGTGGGTTTTGTAGCGAAAACCTGGCAACCCTGCACCAGACAGAGCTGTCGGCAATTCTTCCTATTGTAAAGTCGTGCAGTGTGAACACAGCAACAACTGAATGCTACCCCAGATAGTCATTCAGTGTGAAACCAACAGTGATGCGACGTCTTTGAAAATCGTGCAGTGTGAACTCGGCATTAATGACAGTGAATGTGATTTTGATTTTCCATTGTAGTTTTTAGTCTTGGCTTAAATACTTAGTATAATGTCATTATTTTCCATGCAGCGTTTAAACATTTTTTAATTGCATTTTTCATCAACTTACCCTAGATGTGCTATCTTTAGATAAAGTTTAGGTACAGTTTGTGATGTAAGTGTGACTCTTGCCTGTTTGGAGTTGGCGACACACAGCGTTCCCTGTTCACTCATGGGAAGAGCTTTATACTCCATCCGTGCGAGCTCATCCCTGATCTCATCCATATCCAAATTATATCTGTGCACAAGTCACACATATTATAAACCAGAACTGTGGCTTAAATCCTCCATAAGTGATTAGAGCTTATTATTAGCTATATGGCTGTAGAATTTCAATTAATTTACAACAAATATACAGAGAAAATGAGTAAATTTAAAGTAGCTTAAATATATAATAGTGGACTGCACCTCTCATCCTGAGTGGATTTGAGAATCTTGTGCTGCGGTGCGGGACTTTGTTTGGCTGAACTGGCTCCTGATGGCGGGCCTTTGTATTCTAAACAGCAAATCAAAACAGATTGTCATATGAAATGATAAACATCAAGTGTTAAAAGTCCTCATGAAACTGCATTCGCAACACTTCTGTAACAGGGCTCTAGACTGCGACCAAAATGGTCACATATGCCACGTCCGCTATAGTTTCCTCATCATTTTTGTCGCGCGCACCTGCGTGCTTGTGTAGACTTGAAGCGCTCTCACTGAAAGCGCCTCTCACTCTCTTCATCTGATCAGTGAAATCTGACTTCTGCCGCACTTTGCTCTACAGTGCACACTGGATGGAGCAGAGCTGACACTTTCAGTTTACAATTGTAGCATCTGTTGTCCAACTGAACTGAATGGTTTTTATTTCTTACTGAAAAAGTTGGAAGAATGAGTCTAGAGCCCTGTGTAATATGACATATTACTGATTAATGTTTCACAATATCATCTGGAAGATTTGAACTGCAAAAGCCTGTGCCAATTAATGCTATTTTATTGTATCATATTCATACATGTGAACTAAAACGTATTAAACATGACAGATATAAATTAACTTTGTATATTCATGTTTTATAGTTGAAATAGGCTAATAATTGGTCTAAGTGCCCTTTATAAAGCATTCAATTTAAATATGCATGCATAATTGATATACATTTTCGCTTTGGTTATTAGCATTTCAATGTAAGTTACATTATTGCCCAAGTGTGACAAATCAAAGTATGAGGCACAGTTTGAGAAAGCACGAATATGTGCTCCGGCAGTATTTATGTGACATTTCATTATCTCACTCACCATCCTCAGGAACCACGGTGAGTGTGACAGAGTTCCCTGCGTCTTTGATAAGCTGAACAATATCATTGTGGGAGAGCGCCACAATGGACTGGCTGTTCACAGAGGATATGCGGTCACCCACATTCAGCAATCCGCAGCGGTCAGTCGGACTGTCCTCGATTATTCGACCAATCTTATGAGGAATCACTGAAACACACACTTAGGCAAATCACTTAGAAGAATTGAAACAGCTTGCGTTGTATTTTTAACCATAATGAATGAATCATAAGAAATATAACAATAATGAGGTTGTGCAAAACTAAAAAACAGCAGGATGGAGTGGAGGCG
>NW_015646846.1:2740749-2751275 GCF_001515625.1 Sinocyclocheilus rhinocerous | reverse complement strand
CGCTGCTTTAGAACATTGATTTTGAAACTTGTGAATCCATTAAAATCGTTAGAAGACAGAATCGCGATTCATATATGAATAGATTTTTACGTGCACCCCTAGTTTTCTCTTCCTCTTCTCTAAAGCAGCGCAGCATGGCCTCGCCCCCTTTGCTGCCTCTTCCTGAGGGCAGGGTTTATCTGGGTTTGTGATGTCACAAACCCAGGAAGTAACTCGTTGTAGTCCCTACCAGCCTTTTTTGTAGGCATTAAACCGCCAGAATTTTAAAAGATGATATCTTCATTTGCATTGAACTTTCAGCTTCGTAACTTTGCAGATATTGTTTATGCTCAAACAGCAACATTACACACTAACTAACGTTTAAAAAGTGAAATCGCAATCAACCACCCCTTTAAACAAAGAAAATGAAAAAGTAGCATATTCGATTTTGGGGTGGCCAATCAGATGTCAGGCTCTGGCTCCGCCACTGGACTCACCTATGCTGTCCTGCAAGGCTTTGGGTTTTCTGTAGTGGAGGGAAGCGTCTTGTTTTGGAGAGCTACATGGCAGTGTGTTTGAGTGATAGGTCAAAGCCTGGGGAACCATGGTGTCATGGCAACGGTCCAGAGTCTCAGTGCTGGCACTTAACCCCGGTCTCTGTTGGAATAAAATGTGTTTTAATACCACTTCACAAAGTGACCAGCAGAGTGCACACAGATGTGGACTATAACAAGCAGCATTTAAACTGTTCGCTGGTCATATCTTCTGAGATAATAAAAGGAAGTGCCTACAGACAGATGAACTATATCAGCAAAAATACTATTCTGTTTGGATCAGGCCTTCTGGTTAACAGGAAAATTCCCACACTTCATATGCAAATAAATCTTCTGTGTCATGAGTGATACTGAAAAACTGTTGTGATGGAATATTTAAAGTCTGTCAGTAAACCCATTGGAAAATAAAGCCCAACACGCTCATACAATTCATGTTTTTGCTAGATTTTTACATTTATTGTAGGAATTGTGAGTGGTGTCCATACAAAACTCAGCAACATGATATTAGTGTAGTTGCCAGGTTGTAGTTTACGGGCCAGAGTCAACTCATAAGTCTCAATGATATTCTGATCCCTCAAAACCCTTCTTCATTTTAAGAATATGGGATTGTTTCTTCCTGTTTCATCATTCTCAAGTGAAAATCGAACATCCTTTCACTTAGAAACTAGTACATGCCACACGATTCAGAACAAATGGTGTAGGACGTATCAGCTACTGAACTTTAGTACTTACAGAAAGGGGTTTGTTCAAATCCCAAACCCCAAGTACGATCAATAACTGAGAAGAGATTTCTTCAGCACAAAATGAAATATTCAGCCATTTCCTCAATTCTACAAGATCATTATCACCTCTGAAATCTATTATCATACTCACAGGTCTTAAACTCTTCACAGGCGATGTCTGACCTAGAAACAGAGAAAAGGCAAATGAGAGGCATAAGTAGCAGTGAAGGAGGAAAAATGGGGAACAGGCACTCAACAGACAGATGAAAAAAAACTGGAACTCGTTACTGGGATAGAAAGTTTCTAGCCTTATTATAATGACAGCGTTTCATGGTTGTTGCCTCTCAAACATGAAAAAGGCATGAGAATACATTGTTTCAATGCTACATTATTAATTCCCATCCATCTAACTAAAAAGCTACTCAAAGAGGAAGCATCATTCAAGTGCTTCAAAGTGGGGCGTTTCCTGAGCCAATTCCGAGCTGAGTTAATCATGACACATGTGTCATCTAGCAGCCATTAAAGATGGATAGAATAAATGTACATAAGAGAAAATTATGAATCCTCCAGGGAGAAAGACATCGCAAACGACAGAAGTCATGCATAAAATAATGATGCCGCTACACTTCCATCTGTCAATTTAGAACACGCTGTTTATTCATTCACTTTGTTTTTTCTTGTCTTTCTCTTGATTGGTGTGATTCCATTGAATTTAATGTCTAAACAATGAATGACAAAACTCACTCAGCCTTTGAGGGGTAATAGAACTGCTTAAAGCATTATCTTGCTCTCTTTCTCTCCCTTTTTCCCCTTTCCCCCTCCTTCTCTCGCTCTGCAGACAATATATCCTACAGAACTCTTTGCAGACACATCCTGAAATTCCCCTGTGATCTAAACTCATTTCCCAAATTCCCAGCCAGCCCCACAGAGTGGGTGCAAAAGATGCAACAGGGCCTCTCCCGCCAACTGTATCAGAATCAACGGTCCATCATTCTTACATAACGTTGTCCTTAGGGACAGAAACACACCTCAACAATGATTGGTGAGAGTGGAGGAGAGGAGAACAAGTGTGGCTAAAATGTAAAATTATGAACTGGAGAAAATAATGCAACTGATTTCTCACCTGCTGAGCAATTGACATATAACTAAAAAAAAAGAGACAAAGGGAAAAGAGCCTTTGTATAATTCCCTGCTGAAAAGACCAGCATACTGTAGTTGCTGGTCTAGTAGTTGTGGATGCATGTTTGCTGTTGCTCCTATTAGGCTTGTTAATTATAATTTAAAAATATAATTCACCCAACAAAAGTGAAAATTCTGTAAGCATTTACCCTCATTTTATTCTAAACCATGTGTTTTTTTATTCTAATGTGGAACATGAAAGGTTGTGTTTTGCAAAATGTCCTCTGCCACATTGCATATTAATTTTCTTACTCAGTATTTTTTTCCAGTACAAATACCTAAACATTTTTAAATCAAAATATATTACTTGAGATGCAACAATGACATTAGATGCAAAATGTTGTTTTCAGAGAAATATGATTAAAATTATTTTTCATATACCGCTGGCAGATTGTTTCCATTTTTGTAAACCACAATTAATTTAGCTATATTTCTCATAAAACAAATGTTATGTCAGTTTGCATCTTAAATTAATCTTGAATTAAGAACATTTAGATATTTGTACTGAAAAACAAAACAAAAATACTGTGCAAGAAAGTGACTTCCAGTGTACTCTTTCCATGAATCAGGAATTTTTCAATTTCTGAATTTGAACTGAATTCAAATTAAAATCCTAAACATGATGCAGAATTTGAATTTAAGGAAGTAACAATAAAACAAACTGAAGAAATTCATTAAACTGCAATAAGTGTAATTTTACGAGAAAAAGAAGAGTTGTCAAGACAAACTTCAAACTTTTTTAATGGTGGCTTGACAAAGGCTTAAAGGATTAAAAAGTTTGACAGTTTTATTCATTTTCACATTTATATTCACTTCATGCTAGTCAAAGTTAAAGTCTTTAAAAGTCTTTTCAGCAGGGTTTTTACTAGAAATGCCTGAGATCCATTTTGAGTGTGTGATGGAGAACGGGGTAACATTTTAATTTAAAATGAGTAGGAATGCAAAAAAGTGTACCAAACACACACACATTAAAAAAAATCAGTTTCTTAAAGGACAACTAGGACATCTGAAACTGCCATTGCCCACTACGGCTATACTAATTAAATTCTAAAGGCCCAAAACATACTCTACACAAGAACATTTACAGACACTCTTATCCAATGTGACTTCTACTGCATTCAAGTTTTATATATATATATATATTTTTTTTTTCAGTTCATCCACAAATTTTGTGATTTAATGCAAGATTCCCTGGTCATTAAGGCAAAAAGATCATTGAAACACGTATTTTCTTTAAAGCTGCTTTGAAACGATGTGTACTGTGAAAAGTACTACACAAATAAACCTGAATTCCTTGGGAATCAAACCTACTGTAGTGTTGTTAGCACCATACTCTACCGTTTGAACTACAGGAACTACATAAACATGAATGCAAAGGATTCCTGCAAGAAGGATATGATTTCTGCCACCGTAGTGACAATTATTGTAAACTTTCAGCTTTTTCAGCTTGTGTAGAGTATGTTTATGGCCTAAATGTTCAGATGATCAAATGTTCCATACACCCTCCTGCTCTCTTACCTCCTCTCAACACCAACAGATTCACCTCGCTGTGCACAGGGAGGTCTTTCAGTATATCCACCACCTGCGCGTGTCTCAGTGTTTGCACATTCTGCCTGTTAATCTCCTTTATCACATCTCCTTTCAGCAGGCCTCGGCACCACTGCTCATCCAGGATCATTTTCACCTTCTGCCCCAGCGGACAGTCTGCAATGGCAAAGCCAAATCCTCCAGGTCCCTTCACGATTGGCACGCTCACCAGCTCCGGCTGTAGCATCCCAGTCTCGGGCCTGTCGTTGGCACCGCTGCTGCCTCCTGGAAGTGCAGCGATCACCGGCCGCCCACTGGCATCTGTGGTTACGTAGTGAAGCTCTTGGGAGGAGCCGTGAAGGGCGTCACCTTTGACCAGCAGTGGCTGGCCGTTGATGAGGGGTACGGCGGTTACGATCTCTCCTGTCGGGGGTGGAGGTGGAGGGGGAAGGTCCTCGCTGTCGGCGTCCACGTCAGGGGGGAGCGAGTATCCGCGACAGAGGACCATGTCCACATACTGATTAATTGGGATGCACTGGAACATGTGGACCACATCTGCGTGGGTCTTGCCTAAGACAAGTGTGCCGTTGATTTCCACAATAACATCACCTTGGTTGAGATAACGGAATTTGACAGAATGAGAGTGAGTAAAAAGAACTAAAGAAAAAAGTAATTACATCGTGAAAGAACAACTTTTCTAATCCCTTTGTGCTTTTTAAAGATACTAGATAAAAGGAAGAGTTTACACAAAATCGAAAATTTGTCATTATTTTTTCACATATCTATTTTATGTACACTGTTGTAAGCTACAAAAAAGAGGCATAAGTAGCAGTGAAGGAGGAAAAATGGGGAACAGGCACTCAACAGACAGATGAAAAAAAACAGGAACTCGTTACTGGGATAGAAAGTTTCTAGCCTTATTATAATGACAGCGTTTCATGGTTGTTGCCTCTCAAACATGAAAAAGGCATGAGAATACATTGTTTCAATGCTACATTATTAATTCCCATCCATCTAACTAAAAAGCTACTCAAAGAGGAAGCATCATTCAAGTGCTTCAAAGTGGGGCGTTTCCTGAGCCAATTCCGAGCTGAGTTAATCATGACACATGTGTCATCTAGCAGCCATTAAAGATGGATAGAATAAATGTACATAAGAGAAAATTATGAATCCTCCAGGGAGAAAGACATCGCAAACGACAGAAGTCATGCATAAAATAATGATGCCGCTACACTTCCATCTGTCAATTTAGAACACGCTGTTTATTCATTCACTTTGTTTTTTCTTGTCTTTCTCTTGATTGGTGTGATTCCATTGAATTTAATGTCTAAACAATGAATGACAAAACTCACTCAGCCTTTGAGGGGTAATAGAACTGCTTAAAGCATTATCTTGCTCTCTTTCTCTCCCTTTTTCCCCTTTCCCCCTCCTTCTCTCGCTCTGCAGACAATATATCCTACAGAACTCTTTGCAGACACATCCTGAAATTCCCCTGTGATCTAAACTCATTTCCCAAATTCCCAGCCAGCCCCACAGAGTGGGTGCAAAAGATGCAACAGGGCCTCTCCCGCCAACTGTATCAGAATCAACGGTCCATCATTCTTACATAACGTTGTCCTTAGGGACAGAAACACACCTCAACAATGATTGGTGAGAGTGGAGGAGAGGAGAACAAGTGTGGCTAAAATGTAAAATTATGAACTGGAGAAAATAATGCAACTGATTTCTCACCTGCTGAGCAATTGACATATAACTAAAAAAAAAGAGACAAAGGGAAAAGAGCCTTTGTATAATTCCCTGCTGAAAAGACCAGCATACTGTAGTTGCTGGTCTAGTAGTTGTGGATGCATGTTTGCTGTTGCTCCTATTAGGCTTGTTAATTATAATTTAAAAATATAATTCACCCAACAAAAGTGAAAATTCTGTAAGCATTTACCCTCATTTTATTCTAAACCATGTGTTTTTTTATTCTAATGTGGAACATGAAAGGTTGTGTTTTGCAAAATGTCCTCTGCCACATTGCATATTAATTTTCTTACTCAGTATTTTTTTCCAGTACAAATACCTAAACATTTTTAAATCAAAATATATTACTTGAGATGCAACAATGACATTAGATGCAAAATGTTGTTTTCAGAGAAATATGATTAAAATTATTTTTCATATACCGCTGGCAGATTGTTTCCATTTTTGTAAACCACAATTAATTTAGCTATATTTCTCATAAAACAAATGTTATGTCAGTTTGCATCTTAAATTAATCTTGAATTAAGAACATTTAGATATTTGTACTGAAAAACAAAACAAAAATACTGTGCAAGAAAGTGACTTCCAGTGTACTCTTTCCATGAATCAGGAATTTTTCAATTTCTGAATTTGAACTGAATTCAAATTAAAATCCTAAACATGATGCAGAATTTGAATTTAAGGAAGTAACAATAAAACAAACTGAAGAAATTCATTAAACTGCAATAAGTGTAATTTTACGAGAAAAAGAAGAGTTGTCAAGACAAACTTCAAACTTTTTTAATGGTGGCTTGACAAAGGCTTAAAGGATTAAAAAGTTTGACAGTTTTATTCATTTTCACATTTATATTCACTTCATGCTAGTCAAAGTTAAAGTCTTTAAAAGTCTTTTCAGCAGGGTTTTTACTAGAAATGCCTGAGATCCATTTTGAGTGTGTGATGGAGAACGGGGTAACATTTTAATTTAAAATGAGTAGGAATGCAAAAAAGTGTACCAAACACACACACATTAAAAAAAATCAGTTTCTTAAAGGACAACTAGGACATCTGAAACTGCCATTGCCCACTACGGCTATACTAATTAAATTCTAAAGGCCCAAAACATACTCTACACAAGAACATTTACAGACACTCTTATCCAATGTGACTTCTACTGCATTCAAGTTTTATATATATATATATATATATATATATATTTTTTTTTTCAGTTCATCCACAAATTTTGTGATTTAATGCAAGATTCCCTGGTCATTAAGGCAAAAAGATCATTGAAACACGTATTTTCTTTAAAGCTGCTTTGAAACGATGTGTACTGTGAAAAGTACTACACAAATAAACCTGAATTCCTTGGGAATCAAACCTACTGTAGTGTTGTTAGCACCATACTCTACCGTTTGAACTACAGGAACTACATAAACATGAATGCAAAGGATTCCTGCAAGAAGGATATGATTTCTGCCACCGTAGTGACAATTATTGTAAACTTTCAGCTTTTTCAGCTTGTGTAGAGTATGTTTATGGCCTAAATGTTCAGATGATCAAATGTCCCATACACCCTCCTGCTCTCTTACCTCCTCTCAACACCAACAGATTCACCTCGCTGTGCACAGGGAGGTCTTTCAGTATATCCACCACCTGCGCGTGTCTCAGTGTTTGCACATTCTGCCTGTTAATCTCCTTTATCACATCTCCTTTCAGCAGGCCTCGGCACCACTGCTCATCCAGGATCATTTTCACCTTCTGCCCCAGCGGACAGTCTGCAATGGCAAAGCCAAATCCTCCAGGTCCCTTCACGATTGGCACGCTCACCAGCTCCGGCTGTAGCATCCCAGTCTCGGGCCTGTCGTTGGCACCGCTGCTGCCTCCTGGAAGTGCAGCGATCACCGGCCGCCCACTGGCATCTGTGGTTACGTAGTGAAGCTCTTGGGAGGAGCCGTGAAGGGCGTCACCTTTGACCAGCAGTGGCTGGCCGTTGATGAGGGGTACGGCGGTTACGATCTCTCCTGTCGGGGGTGGAGGTGGAGGGGGAAGGTCCTCGCTGTCGGCGTCCACGTCAGGGGGGAGCGAGTATCCGCGACAGAGGACCATGTCCACATACTGATTAATTGGGATGCACTGGAACATGTGGACCACATCTGCGTGGGTCTTGCCTAAGACAAGTGTGCCGTTGATTTCCACAATAACATCACCTTGGTTGAGATAACGGAATTTGACAGAATGAGAGTGAGTAAAAAGAACTAAAGAAAAAAGTAATTACATCGTGAAAGAACAACTTTTCTAATCCCTTTGTGCTTTTTAAAGATACTAGATAAAAGGAAGAGTTTACACAAAATCGAAAATTTGTCATTATTTTTTCACATATCTATTTTATGTACACTGTTGTAAGCTACAAAAAAAAAAAAAAAAAAAAACAAGTAGCCTGTACGACTTGTGTACTATGTTCCAAGCGTTTTTAAACTGGATCAGTGATTTAATTTTTAATGAATCGGCTGATCCAGTTCATGAATCAGACTTTGTTCACTCACTCAATGATCCACAGCAGTTCTCTACTTAACAGCTCACTGGAATGGAAGATTATTAGTGAATACTGATTTAAATTTTAGTCAATTTTGGTTATCATGTGGCTTCAGAAGACTGTTGCTGTATGGAAACAGGTTATTATTGTTAACTAAAACCATTAAAAACTTTAAAAAAACAACAACAAAAAAAAAAATATTAAATGAAAAACTTCTAAAAATTAGAAACAAAATCAACTGAAAATTAGAAATGTTGTATTGGCAAATAAGTTTAAGTTGAAAAAAAATTGCTTAATGGAAAAAAATGTAATCAAACACTGAATTAATAATAAAATAAACCTCAAGAGTATGATAATTATTAATATTAAAAACATAATAAAAATGACTAATGCACAAAACAAAATTACAAAATAATTAACTTAAACTAAAATGAAAACTGAAAATGTAAAAAATAAAGTCAATTAAAAATAAAGTAGTAAATATAGCCATTATTGTATAATTTGTTATGTTAAACTACTTCTCCTATCTCAGTTTAATGTGAGGAGACAACTATAATTAAGCCATTCTTAGGCTGACTTCCTAATGATCCATAATGTGAATTGTGGATGTTCCCCTAAACAACTTTCACCAAACTAGACATCCCTCACCAGAGGCCATCTTGTTGTCTTGTGCGGCCGGGCCATCAGCAAGAACGTTCTTCACCTGCAGGAACTCATCAGGTCGGTCTCCACCAATGATGGTGAAACCAAACCCCTGCTGGCTCTTCCTGAGAGCCGTGTGATACAGCTCCCCCTTCAGCTGGGTCGGGTCCCGTGTGAATCCGGGCGTACCAGCCGCTCCACCTACAGAGACAGAAGGAGATTAAGACACAGACAGACAACATCTGTGATGACTTCACATAAAATATGTACAAAGACAAAACTGAAAACAACTAGACATTGATACAGTAGACAAACGGTATATACAAGCACCAACTGCACCGCATGAAATGCTTGCTGATAAACATGTTTTCAAAGTGTTTGACAGATCCATCAATAATGTGTGAAGTCACAAATGCAGACTGTCCTAATATCATCAACCAAAGCACATTAGTGGATGCTTTCCATTAATATGATACAAAATAGGGCCTGAAACACACTTTTGAACACATAGACAGATAAAAGAGGCCTAACCTTTGGGAAAATGTTGACCATCAACCTCAGGATTAATTTTGTATGAAGTTTGCTGTAGCTAAAATGTGGGACATGTGAGACTACATGCTGTAGTTTACAGTAAAATAGATTTATAGATTTATTTATAATAGCATTAAAAAATTACAATGATTAAAAAAAAAGAAACAGACAAAAACATAGACAGACAGACAGACAGACAGACTATCATCAACCAAAGCACATTAGTGGATGCTTTCCATTAATATGATACAAAATAGGGCCTGAAACACACTTTTGAACACATAGACAGATAAAAGAGGCCTAACCTTTGGGAAAATGTTGACCATCAACCTCAGGATTAATTTTGTATGAAGTTTGCTGTAGCTAAAATGTGGGACATGTGAGACTACATGCTGTAGTTTACAGTAAAATAGATTTATAGATTTATTTATAATAGCATTAAAAAATTACAATGATTAAAAAAAAAGAAACAGACAAAAACATAGACAGACAGACAGACAGACAGACAGATAGATAGATAGATAGATAGATAGATAGATAGATATGCAATTAAAACCGGGAATCATTCCAAACATCTGTCATACAGTAGTAGTAAACAAAACCATTAACAACTCTCTCTCTGACAGCATAGACGAGAACATTTATCGCCAGCAGTTCAACCTCACATACCCATCTGATATACTGCTATCCTGTGGGTTCCCAGAAGGGCCGAGGGAATGATAACACTCACATCCTCAATTTTAGACAACCTTCAGAATCTCCCTTAGCACTGGGTGTGGAGTTTTCCAGCTAATGTTCCACTGCTGTAATTGAAAGTTTTAGGGGGAACTGTTTTTGTGTTTTACGCCCATGCTGCATAAAACAGTGTGTCATGGAATACTGTACTCTCAGAGTTCATCACAAATCACCAAAGTCTAGAAGACTGTAGGGATCACACTGTTTTAATGAGCTATTATATCGCCGAACAATAAAAGAAGAATCACACTGAGCTAAAAGAAGCTTGGGTTGTGTGTGTGTGTGTGTGTGTGTGTGTGTGTGTAAGCAAAAGTTTAAAAATGGGGGTTGGTAGTTCATAAGTTAGGGTGACCACACCTGCCATTTTCCCAGGACGCGTCCTGGCCAGGATTTGTT
>NW_015646846.1:2695345-2740435 GCF_001515625.1 Sinocyclocheilus rhinocerous | reverse complement strand
GTGTGTGTGTGTGCGTGTGTGTGTGTGTGTGTGTGTGTGTGTGTGCTGTGATTGCATATGCTGTAATGGCAGCTGTGAATCTCTCTATTACAGGGAGGAAGGCCTGTCAAAACATTGATTTTGCCATTTTGACAGGACACAGTAGAGAAAAGACTAATGACAGTGAATAGTTTTTTTTTTATTTTGACAGCAAGACTCAAAGTAAGAGGAATCTTCAAAACTGCTAAACATCATAGAATGTGAAAAAATACTGTTGAAAGAGTTGCATGCCATGTCCTCAAATCAGAAGAAAATGTAGTTGTCGATTAGTGCCACCTATTGTAACTGCAACCATTTGTTGGTGATTTGTTTCACGTTTTGTTTTGCCTCTATGATTATATTAATACTGTAGAATCTAAATATTATTATTATGTAAAAATATATATAAACAAATATATATATACAAAAAAGATTTTAAAATATATATATATATGTATATTTATATTATATTGTATATATAATTAATATTCTAAGGCTTATGTAATATGTTATATAAAAATATAAATTATAAATTATATTTATTTTCATTAAACTACTGTACAAAAAGTTTGGGTCGGTAAGCTTTGCTAATGTTTATGAAATAAATATTTTATGCTTACAGTAAAAATACAGTAAAAACAGGAATATTGTGAAATATTATTACAACTTTAATTATTACTATTTTACAATAACTTTATTGTAATATGCTCATTTGCTCAAGAAACATTATTATTATTATTATTATCATCAATTTTGAAAAAAGTTGTGCTGCTTAATATTTTTGTGGAAACCATGGTACATTTTTTTTAGGATTCTTTGCTGAATAAAAAGTAAAAAACAAACAACAAAAAACATTTATTTGAAATCAAAATCTTTTGTAAAATTATTTTTACTATCATTTTTGATCCATTTATTGTGTCCTTGCTGAATAAGCATATTAATTTCTCAAACTTTTGAACAGTAGTGTAACTGATTAAATGATGTTAATATTTAGAAACTGTAAACATTTTGGAATGTCCTATGCAAGTTCTGAGGGCCAACTGAGTTCATCCATCCACTAAAATCACACTGGTGAACATATTTCTGAGAAAGCTCTAGCATTGTGTGTCTGTAGATGCCACTTTTGCAATTTTGATATCTAAAGCAATGAAACTTCTTGTGGTCTCACCCCTGACATGATAACTGAGCATTTCAGTAAAGCAAAGGAAAATGTGTTTTTTGTCCTTGTTCTTCCTTCAACTCCTAATGACTGAATAGAGAGTCTGTTAGGCTGGTCTCCATCCAATCAAAGCCCTCAGACTCCTGTGTTCCTGTCATCTCTGCCTCGATAACTACAGTTCACATCAGTAGATATGGATTTACTGGCCCGAATGGACAGCAGTCGTTGTTTCCAGAAATTCGGAATGAATGTGAAGAAGTAAAGCCATGTTTTAGAGAGGGACTGATCAAAGAGAGGCAATGTGAATGCATGATGGATGCTAATGTTCTCTTTTATGTTAATGCAGCCTGTGATGTGCTGCGAAGCAATCTCTATAACATTTATACTCCCATCCATCCACCCTAAAACAGCACTCTTCTCTTCCTCTGGTTTTTCGCTCATTTACGCACATGCTCAAACACATCTATAATGCATCCAGTGTAATGGAAGAATCTTTAATTCATCATATTGAGAATGGCAGATGACTCACCGTTTTTTAATCTTATCTTTCTGTCCCTCTTTCCCCCACACACAATCATTCACTCAGTGAGGAGCCCGTGTGTTTGTCTCCGGGCTGCTGTCGGGAAACTCTAACATGCTGAGTGCCTTTGCTGTTCCCTTTAAACACTCAAAAATTCAGTTTAAATTCACAGTAAGGGAGGTGCACGTTTGTACCTGGAGGAGGTGCTGCCCTCTGTTGGGTCTGAGTTGCGACTGCGGTGTCCAAACCGAGTTTCCTCTTGGCCTCTAGTACTGGATTTTCGAACTGGGTTCTCTGGTTTATGTGACTGAGGATGACAAGAGAAAGTTCAAAAGTACACTGAACAAAATTATAAACGCAACACTTTTGTTTGTGCAATTATCATGCTGTCTAATCAGCATCTTGATGTGCCACACCTGTGAGGTGGATGGATTGTCTTGGCAAAGGAGAAGTGCTCACTAACACAGATTTAGACAGATTTGTGAACAATATTTGAGAGAAATAGGCCTTTTGTGTACATAGAAAAAGTCTTAGATCTTTGAGTTCAGCTCATGAAAAATGGGGGCAAAAACAAAAGTGTTGCGTTTATAATTGTGTTCAGTGTATATTGCTAGCCTATACTTTAATAAGCATTATAAACAAATCTAATCATATCATAACACTTACTCAACGTAGTATGTGCCGTACTGCGGGTCATCAATCTCCTCCCAACCATATGGAAGTTCTGATGATGAAGGAACGAAAGCAATGTGTTTAAATGCCAATACACACACACACACACACACACACATGGCTGCTGCAACAACATTAACAACAGCATGCACATTTTTAAGGGGTCATATTACAAAGAACCATCAATTTCCTTGATTTTTAAAATAATATTTTTATTAAAATATTTAATATTATATTTTTAAAATATACTTTGCCTTTTGCCAAAGGTTAGCCAATCATAACAAAGCTGAAGTACTTACATAAAGAAATATTACAGGTACTTTAACAGCCTGGTTAATGTAAGGATATGAGAGTGGGTGTAAAATAGTTATAAATTAAATTATGACAGCTTTTTTCATGCAAAAAACATGAAACATGGACTTCAGAAAAAATTATATAAATAAATATAAATATAAAAATGAATAAATAAATGACCACTTTTCAACATTTAGGAAGGTAAAACATTTAAATAATTTTATTTTTATGTTTTCTGCAGCATGATATTATGATAATATTTAATAAAATATATTATTTTTTATTACATTATTTTGACCAAATAGAATACTATTTTTCTGATTTAATTATGCTTTAAATATATTATATATCATATATGTTCTTAATAAAATTAGTAAAAAAAGTATTTAAGATGTACTTTACATATTTAATAAAATACATATTTTATAATGCTATCCTAACAAGCAAAACAAGCTAGTGTTTAATAATGTATCATAAGATTTCAATACACTGTATTTTGTAAACAATAAAATTAAATAAAATTAAATAAAAATTTTCAAAAAAATTTACATTTTATATTTTTAAAGGTTTTTCATACACATATTATGTTGCTTGGTATTAATCTAAAAACAAATAAATATATTTTTTATGACAAAAGATGGCATGTTTACAAAATAGTCAAATAAACAGGCAGTGTAAGCCGCTGTGTGTGTGAGAGTGTATCCCCTCTGCTGTACGTACATTATGCGCAAATGAACTAATGAGGAGAAAAAAAAGTGCTGTTCACGCAACAGAGAGCTTCACACACACACGCACAAACAGAAAAGTATTGTGCATCAGTGAGCATATAGCACAGGACTTTAAAACTCCCTTAAGAGAGCAGCTACATTTTGTTAGACATCATGTGTGCTCGTGTGTATATTATAGAGTGAAAAGGCAAGAGGAAGCGAATGCATTCAGATGAGGTTATGCAATCATGCCCTCTGCTATGTGTGCCGGCGTGTGAATGTGGAAGGGTACACACATCTGATTGAATGCAATTGAACTTTTATTTGCATATGCATGTAGCTGTCATACATGTTTACGACTTCAAGTATAAATATGTATATGCAATGATTCACCTCCATCCTCACACTTTTCAGGGGGCTTGGCTTTTTTGACCAGACGCGGGTCCAACCATGTAGTCGACTTTGTGTTGTGGCTATAAAACAAAAAAGAAAATGCATTAGATACCTGACCTGTATTTAAACTAGTATTTCACAAGAGTAAAACAAAAATTGTGGGCTACATAACACCCCGAGTTACCATCATTTTGCTAGACTGTTGTTTTGTTCTTTTATTAAAATAAACTAGACTGCTACTTTCAGCTGATAAACCTTAATGAACTGACTAATCGCAAGCAGTTGGACCGAGCGTGTTCATTTATTATTATGAACTGATTCATTAGCTGATTAATTCATTGTTAGTGCTTTTTGTCAATTGTTTTATTATTTAGGATTATTTTTGATATTGCATTGACCTCAGTTTGAGAACCGCTTATTTATACTAATGTAATGCATCAAAGAAAGTTATTATAAAGCCTTGGCAGGTCAAAGAGGGTACGATTTTCAATGGCCTGTAGTCATGAGTCTTATTAACTAAACTGGAAAATTTTGGAACCACTAAAATATGAATGATTGCGACCCCAAATGCACACACACACACGCTCACACAAACAGAACTTTAACTCTGTTCTTTAAAGAGCATTCAGGCCACACTGCGAGGTATATTTATTCTTTCGTTCTGACAGCTCTGCTCTTGACTTTTAAAAGCAACACTTTTTCAGAGTGAGAAAAACATCAGATATCAGCAAGACGGGGAGAGAAAGTGATAAAGCATGCTGTTTGTGAAAACAGAAACTGGAATACTATGTTGATGGAGTTTGAGAGTTGACCTGAATAGAATCAGACGGCAGCGCTATGGAGGGGGAAATGTGTTGCCTGCTAACAAATATTACTGTCTATAAAAGGGAATATTGGGGAGCAAATTTAAAGCCAGTAAATAAAAACTTTGTATAAATATGCAATTTGCATATAATGTCTTTGCATACAGCTACTGCATCAAAATATTACTTTAAGAACCTCCAGCAATAAAAAATGAAAACATTCCACAGGAATACTACAGTGGCAATAAATGCAAAACAAAATACAAAAACAAACAAAACAATATCCTTTGGTATTGTGAATAGTGCATCAAATCCCGCATGACATTCAGTGGTGTGAAAACAATAATAAACACAAAAACAACATTCTGTGATATACAGTGTGTCAAATCAGATGGCGTTAAGCAATGTGAGTGATAACAATAAAAAAAACATCAAGACTTCAAGGTACACATTCGGTTCAAAGGTATAAAGCCATGGGTTCAAAATAACCAAAAATAAGTCTGTAATGGATAATATTAATATCATGACAGAATTTACATATAGATTTTGTAAATAATATAAATATATTTACAATTTACAGAAATTGCATCTAAATTAATACTGAAAGTCTTAACCTCTACCATAGCTCTCTAATCTCATGATGAAATATGCCCATGTGCATGATTAAACATAAATAGTATCTTGTATCTGAATATGATGCAACAAGTTTGAATAACGGAATTTAATAATGGAAATCACAATGAGATCTTTAAAGTAACTGCACATCTTCAAATCTTCTTTCCTTCAAATCTTTTTTTATATGAAATGCACTTTTCTCTGTTAATACATCCCTAGTCCCAAAGCTACGAACAGGCCTTATTATTTATGAACAGGCCATAAACCAGAAGTTGACCCAAAATTTATGAGTACAGCAGCAGACCTCTTGCGGTTAGTAAAGTCTAAATCTCTCCTCTGACGGCCACACACACTTACTCTATGAAGTAGACCATGCCCGTCTCTGTGTAGGCCATTTCCCAGTTGTACGGCAGGGGTTCCAGGCTGTCGTCTCTGGCTAAAGAGCTCCAGGTGTGGACTTCCAGTGTCCCACTGCCACCAGCGCTGCCTCCCACACTGGACTGAGTGTAGCTGGGCACAGCTTTCCTCCACTCCTCTGTCCTCTCTGCAGAAGGAAAGAAGATAAAAACAATGCAAAACTAACTCAGGAGAATGATTTGCATGTCAAAGTAAGACGGTGTGCAACATCTTTTCCTGTTTCAGGTACACAGCAGAAAAAGCATATATAGCCAAAATTTAATGACATCATTTAATTATTAACAAAAATCAATGCTACATAAATATGTTGTATTAGTTTTAATTTTTTCATCATAATACTGTATAGCATATACTGTATAACATATAAACGTGAACATCTTGCTACTACTATATAGCAAATCTCAATTTGATTGTTATATTGTCAAAAAATGTTGAAAAAACTATATTATTGGCCAGCGATATTTCAAAAGTTGGATAAATAGTACATCCTACCTACTTTACCTGCATACTTACAGTATACTATACAGCAAATCGCAAAAACAATATATACTATACAGCAAATCGCGGCTATGTGACAATTTATATCATCCCAAAATGTAAACAGCATTATCACACAGCTCTATTGACAAAGTTGGATGTATATTATATAAATCTTTATCTGCATATGTACAATATACTTGCATAGGGTGATATACTGTATATACTATAGAGCAAATCGCAACAGCCTGATTTTTACTGCTGCAAAATGTAACTATGTATGACCACCTAGCTCTTTATATAAACTTGGATATATATGTATTTCCAACTCTATCCACACACATACAGTAAACTCGTGTAAGGCGATATATCCTATATAGCAAATCCCGGCTGCTGGATTGTTTATATTGTCGCCAAATGCAAAATGTATTATTGCATATCTCTATAAAGTTGGATATATATTATATCCAGCTTTATCTGCAATAAGACAGTACACACGCAAAATTTACCAGATTTTTTCATTTCATCACAAAAAGTAACAATATTACCTCCTAGCTTTTTATATAAAGTTGGATATATAAGTATGTCCAACCTTATCCACATACATAAAGTATATGCGCATAGGATGACATATTCTATATAGCAAATCTCAACTGCCTGATTGCTTGTATTATTACAAAATATAAACTATATTATCGTCCAGCTCTAATCTGCTAAATGTGACTATAAGGCACAAAGATATTAAGATACTATAAACATTAACATCCTGATTTTCTGTAAAGCTGTTTTGAAACTGTGTAAAACTACTATACAAAGATTTTGACTATTACCATGCAACAGGATTTGACTAATTTTAAAAACTGCAAGCTCTAATCTGATGGATTCTGCGCAGTTTTGCACATCATCCAAAATCTGAATATTTTGAGTAAATGTACATAATTGAATGCAGTAATGACTACAGTTCAATAAAAAAGGCTACAGCATTGTACTTTATTTCCGCAACACTGCATCATAGCAAGAAATGCCCGTGGTAACAGCAGCTGTCTGTGTTTGTACGTAACAGCAGTAAGTATGCGTGTGCATGCATGATAACTAATTTGCTGCCATTTTCCCTCTGTTTGAACACACTTGAAGTGGCAGAAGCCACTTTAAAGCAAATATGACACTGTTCTGCGGCAAGGACACTCCCCATTAAACGTCTCTTCACGAGTTCACACTTACATATAATGAACAGAGTAAAGGTTATGCATATTTGGCGTGCTGTCCGGGGAGAGGGCTCCGAGCTTGGTAATTACTCTCGAGCCCGGGGTACTCCCCCTGTCCGGGGGAGAGGGGTCCGAGCTCGGGTTTAAGTCCGGACCCAGAGCGCTCCCCCACCCCGAGCGCTCCCCCCAACAACTATTCCCTCTCCACTGGCTTATGCCAAGGCTGGGAGGGAAGACCTCATCAGTCCCAGTAGTCAAACATGACTATACAAACACAGCAGCTTTTAATTAATAGCAATACATCGCAGGAAACAACAACTGTGTCAAGAGTCTATTTAAAGCATTTACTGTAAAGATAAGTTCAAGGAAGCTATAAGAAGGCAACCAGAAAGATTGAACAAGGGTGCTGTAAAGATACCACGGTATTAAAGGGAAATACAATAGTACATAGATATATATACAGTGTTACTGAATGATTACCATAGTATTTAGTAGGATTTAGCAGTATTTAGATGGTATTTCATGGAAAATCATGGAATTAAACATGGAAAATCATGGTGCATGTGCAAATATAGCATTACCATGATACTACGGTCTAAGATTAACATTTTACTATGTCAAGTATTTACTATGACAGACAGACAGACAGATGATAGATAGATAGATAGATAGATAGATAGATAGATTTGGTGAAACTCAAGGCCTGAAAGTTTAAATCTGTTTATATTTCTTTATCAAGTTACGTACACCTATATATCCCACACAGCCTACACAAAAACAGATGCACCTAATATAAGTATAATATAAGATCATTACATAAGACATACATAATTTAAGATGAAAAAATACTGAGGATATAAGCTTGGTTCCTCCTGGGGACGAGAGGCTTACATTGTCTGAAGTTAAAAGCTAGGGTTAAAAGTTAAAGACCCGTAAACATCTAAACAGCTCATTTATGTTTAAAGCTGATCAACACCAGGGTCATGGACATGAATCCTCCACGCATTAAGCAAGCCATTATGGAGCAATGTGACTCGCTTGCCAAACGCTACTCTGAAGTACTGCAGTATACAAATAGAGCATAAATTTCAGGCCTGGAGCCTTGAAAGCACAACTGCTGATCTCAAAAGGATTATAAGGTTATACTGTGAACTAATGAGAGCATGTGAGCAGGGGGTTTGGCTCTTTTTTAAGCAAAGCTTGCCTCTCGGTGCTGATTTCTCCTTGAGTAGAGGACGGGGTTCTTCTCTGAGAGATCATGTAAGGCCTCAGACTGATCACTTGCACATGAGTGAAGAAGACTGCAGGTTAAAGCCTCAAGCACACAGGGATTTTGGAAAAGATTTGCTGTCTGAAACAAATTTCAGGAATATTAAAGACTTCTTTCTTGCAGGGCAAAATCAGCAGTCTTTGATCACTTCATTTGACATGCTCCCCAACAGCCTATTAATTGCCTTTGCGATTAATCTTAACCTCCAATGAAATTCTGACAGTTACAGAAATTTTGGGTTGCAGTTCTGAAGTATGACTACTAATACAAAAGTGACAGGAGCACAGCAACTGAAGTAAAAATACAATTTTTTATTAAATTATTTAAATATAAATATTAAATGAAAAGCTTACACTTAAAAAACATAAAAATTAGAAATGTTGATTTGGCAGCTATCTGATACATTTAAGTTGAAGTACTAAAATGACTAAAACTAAAAATGAAATAAAAAAATTAATGAAAGCTAAATAGGAAAAAAAAAATAACAACAGGAAATCACTAAAAGTGAAATTAAAATGAAAACTGAAAATAATAATAAAAAATAATGCTAATTCAAAATATTAATAAATACTATCATATATAAATAATACTAAAATAACACTGAGCCAAAGTCCCAAGATATATATTGCAAAAATGCACAGCCTGTGTCAATATGGGTGGGAATTTTTAGACTGCAATCGTACACATTTTGGTTAACAAAAGCACACACACATTAAAGTCTGTCCACGGACCTGGGATGCCATTTGGGAGCTGTGGCCGTTCCTCATCCTCTTCCTCCTCAGGGACCACACTGTCCTTGCGGTCCATCTTGCTGACGGAGGTTGTTCGCTTTCGTTGGATTTCGGTGCCATAATCCTCCTCAAACAAAACCTGGTCGACCAGGTCAGGCTGAACCAAGTTGGGCTCCGCAGGAGGTTTGGGAGTGCCATAGAAGTTACCTGAAAATGAAGAGTGCCTTGTTTAAAGACAAAAAAAAAAAAACTCTTTTGATTCATGATACCTTTGATTAAGTCATAAAAGTAGATACTTTAAAACTTTAGAGGTCTGATTCAACATTTTTGCTACATTATCTTCGATTTAACTAGCCACAAACCCGATGAAACAGCTGATTCTGTAACACTGAGACAAGAGCTGCCTGCAAATTTATCTCTTTATCACTACCTTCGCTTTCTTCCTCAGTCCCAGCTTTCTCAGAAACAGAGATCTAGGTGTCGACAATCCAATATGCAGTGTGAAATGTTATACTCTTTCCATTCGGTGGTAGGCTGAACCAAGTTGGGCTCCGCAGGAGGTTTGGGAGTGCCATAGAAGTTACCTGAAAATGAAGAGTGCCTTGTTTAAAGACAAAAAAAAAAAAACTCTTTTGATTCATGATACCTTTGATTAAGTCATAAAAGTAGATACTTTAAAACTTTAGAGGTCTGATTCAACATTTTTGCTACATTATCTTCGATTTAACTAGCCACAAACCCGATGAAACAGCTGATTCTGTAACACTGAGACAAGAGCTGCCTGCAAATTTATCTCTTTATCACTACCTTCGCTTTCTTCCTCAGTCCCAGCTTTCTCAGAAACAGAGATCTAGGTGTCGACAATCCAATATGCAGTGTGAAATGTTATACTCTTTCCATTCGGTGGTGCCTTGAAAGTAATTACACTCACCACTGGATTCAGTAATGAAACTATTCCCACTATCTTCTCATGCAAAAATCAGTTCATTAATATGCATCAGAAACAATGGCACAGCCAATCAGTGGAGCAGCATAATGTATTCAATTGAATTTCTAATTTGGTGGTACATGTCAATATGTGTGTGTGTATGTGTGTGTGTGTGTGTGTGTGTGTGTGGGTTGAGCTTCATTATTCCCCCTTGATGTAACACTAAATAAATCACTTTCAGTATGATTTTTTCAAATCAACCGTTCAACCTTCATCAATTATATGCAGATTAATTTAAATTATCCAAATTTGTTGTTTTGTTTGTTTGCTCGCTTCATTCTTAAAATAAATATGCTGCCCCTAGACATCATTAACATCTCTGGAAGAACAAAAAAGCTTTTAAAGTTCACATATTCATCTTTTGCCAATGTAAAATATAATCCATGTAATCAGCTGAAAGGTTAATCCTCTCCTTTTTAGATTGTAAATTCTAAAGAGTTTAATTAGCAAATAGAAACTGAAACCATGTAGGAATAAGCTTTTTCACAAGCAATTAACTACTGTTGACAACTTCGCTCACCTCCCATGAATATGCAGTGATGAATATTCACTCTATCCCTCTCTGTCTTTCTTCATTATACAAATGAGATCTCCTGCTATCCAGTGTCACAGCATAAGGAAACTTTTTGTGCTGCTACCATAACATTTGTTATACATTTTGTACGTCATCATGCGAAAACACCATGTTTCCAAGACTATAGTCTCACTGAGACAGACATTTGAATATCGGCATAAATTTCAGTCCATTTTGCAGCTTATTCTGGTGAAGAGCTGCACAATTAGACAAGAAGGGATGCTTGAACATTTAAATCAACTAACCACAGTTTGACTTTATTTATGGGACATGAAAGGGCAAGTAAACCTATGTACACTACCATTCAAAAGATTGGAATCTTTAGGATTTTTTTAATGCTTTTGTTCTTTTAAATTGTAATAATATTTCACAATATTACTGTTTTACTGCATTTTTGATCAAATACATGCAGCCTTGGTGAGCATAAGAGACTTTCCATACCACTTGGAAGAGATGTTAAATTTTCAACTTCAAAGACTGAAACCTTCTTAAAGAGACAGTACATTTTAGTATACTGAACAACTTCTCTTTACCAGCAAAGATCATCTCCTTCCACGGATAAACACACACTGGCAACACAACTCTTTATTACATACAACATGGTTTGAAATAAATGCTAGGTAAGTGCTTGGCTAATTAGAGCCGTTGCATGATGCAGTAACCCTGATTAATCAGCACATATGCACTCAGCTAACCATGATGCAGTCAGAATGTATGTGCCACACTCAGTATCAGAGCAGATTTACAGCCTCATCTGTCGCCAGTAATCTGCAGAGAGCCGTATAATCCCTCAACGAGGGGAACGTCCCTGCATTCTCTTAATGTTGTCAAAAAATTCTGGTGCACATAAAGTGCAGCTATAACATCAGAATAGATCAAATGGAGGAATGTGGACAGATTGCAGAGGTTTATGGGCTTTACACAGCATAAGAGGTCCAAAGTAGCACATATATTGCCTACATTTTATAAAAAGTGTACTAACATTCAGCAAATTCATTTTAAAAACTTTCTAAAAATGCACAAAATGAATTTTGAGTGAATCTAATGTCTTTGAGTGAATCTAAATGAAAACCGCAAAGAAAAGTCATATTTCCATCTATAAATCAAAAGAAAAAAATACTATTTTAAGATTAAGATTTGTTTGCTTTGTTTGCATATTTTCATAAGTACAATAAAACTTGTCTCATTACTCTAATATGATTTTTTTTCTTAATTTATTATTATTATTATTAAAGTTTGTCCAGACAGCATGATTTCCCCCCCATGTATTACTGTAAATAATGACATAATTCGAACAATTTAACAGCCCTAAAAATAGATTGCATTTGCTTTATCCAAAATCTTTATATTTTTTACTAAATAAAATTATACTTTGAAGTAAATTAAAACTATTTTAAGATTAAGATTTGTTTGTATTATTTGCATATTTTCATAAATGCATTTAAACTCAAATCCAGTCTCATTATTGTAATATATATATATTTTTTTTTTGGTATTTTATTATCATTATTTTTTTTACTTTGAAGTAAATTAAAACTATTTTAAGATTAAGATTTGTTTGTATTATTTGCATATTTTCATAAATGCATTTAAACTCAAATCCAGTCTCATTATTGTAATATATATATATATTTTTTTGGTATTTTATTATCATTATTTTTTTAAATGTGTCCAGAGTATTGGACATTGACGGCCCTTGACTTTTTCTTTTTCCAAAATATATCTTTATTATGTATTAACTGACTCAAAAATTATCTTTTTTACCACGTCAATAAATGAGAATTATTCCAAGTGAGCACAGGACATCTATCCATTTATTGGACTAAAAATTATGTTGATAAGTGACTCAACAGGCAGCAAGTACAGTACATTGTGCCACAGTTTATTCATGTTTACAGATCGCCCCCTTTGAGATTCTTTATGTCTGTGTGCTTTCAACAAGCGCTAAATCTTTATTGATCAGGATCAACTCTTAATTCAACCAAGCTTGCTTTGACAGGATTACATTAAAAGCTGCCTTGAGAGTTGTAAATTTATCCACACTACTGGAATGAGGGAATCAGAAATGCCTAGCATCTGTTCGCTATTGCTCAAGCATGACCACACAGAGACAAATCTATATACAGTAATGCTGCATTAAGGGTAAAATGTCCAGTAAATATATTGTAAAACCTGACTGTAACTTCCTGATGTGAACTATTCCTTTAGGGAACAGTCTGCTGGGATTAGTGTACGTCTGTGTGTTAGCATGCATGTGTGTGTGTCGTAGGATCAGAACGTCTCCCTCTTTGAGAGCAGAGCACATATGGGCATTTCCTACTGGCATGGCTCCCTGTCCCAGCAGGCTTTGCCTGGCATGAGTCTGGTCCCACTGTTGACATGGGGCCACACTGAATGCACTCGGCTGGCACGCTATCTGTCTCTGAGGACAGAGACATCCAAACCCACCAGACTGCAGAGGGGAGGACAAACACAAAGCTTTTTTGTGTTTCATTAATGAAGGAAAAAGAAAGTGCTCTGAAAATAAATTATATATAGGACCATTCAAAATATCTTAATGTTCTTGAAAAAAAAAAGTCTCGTGCTTACCAAGGCTGCATTTATTTGATCAAAAATAGAGTAAAAATGTATTACAATTGTAATTGTTTTTTATTGAAATATATTTGAAAAAGTCTGAATTTTCAGCATCATTACTCCAGTCATCCTTCTAAAATCATACTAATATACTGATTTGCTGCTCAAGAAACATTGAATAGGATATTCAAAAGAACAGCATTTATTTGAAATAGAAATTTAGAAAAATAATTATAAATGTCTTTACTGTCACTTTTCATTAATTTAATGCCTCCTTGCTAAATAAAATAATTAAAAAAATCTTATTGACATTAAAATATTGAATGGTAGTGTGTGTGTGTGTGTGTGTGTGTGTGTGTGTGCGTACACACATTTTGTACATAATTTGTTTACATATCATGTTTACTCATATTTACACATCATGAATAATTTATATATTATAAAAAAAAATGAAATGGTCAGTAAAAAAAAAAAATGTACACATATTCTTTCAAAAGGTACACCTTTGTACCTTATTTACCCCTAAAAGATGCCTTTTAGTACTTTAAAGGTACATATATGAACCTTAAGTGTACATAATAGTATCTAAATGGTACAGCATTTGCACCTTTTTCTAACAGTTTACATATACACATACAGTATACACACACACACACACACACACAGACGCACAAGATAAACTATTGCCTAATTAGCTTAGCATGAAAAGTAGCTAGGTACTGCTTATTTTCTGAAAGTTAAGCAGCTCCTTTCATACAACGTTTGTTGGGGAAAATTTGTGGAAAGTGCCATTACAGGCAACAGACTGCCATTTTTGTCTTCCTTATGTGTCCTTTTTCAGCAGTTTACCTCAAGCTCTGCAAAGCATGTTTGCATGGTGTAAACCTGTGCTAACTGACTCACATTTGGAGGCTAAATCCATAGTACTTTTTTGAAGCTGCACTGTCATGAAATTCTTTTTAGACAAGATAAATGCCTCGAGGTGTTGGTGACAGAGTTCACCTCAGTCAAGTAAACAACACGACTATCGAATGTAAACACTAGATGTACATTTCCAGAAATGCCAGTGTTTGACAGGCAGCATAAGAGTAGTGTTTAAATTTTGGCAAAACTTAGATTTTAGGCTTTGGGTCTATAAATGAAAAGCTTCATTGCATTCAATGTGAATTTTGTCACCCGTTTTATCGTCTCTGAGGTGAAAATCATAATTCTGATAACATAGAAAAGAAACAGCACACCTCTTTCCAACAAGGAATATGATTTGAGATATCATTCATGTCAGTTTGTATGAACAATATCAGTATAGAAACAGTGTTTCATACCATCATATGTTCCGCTCTCCAGCAGTAATCCATTCTCTTCCAGGATGCGAAAATCCCCCATGCTGATGAAATTATAGTCCACTCCTGGAACCTCCCCATCTCTGGGCAGCCGGGTGGTACCTTCCAGTAAAACAAACACAATTAGAGACAGTGAACCAGTTCTGGTGAGAATATCCTACACCCACAATCCCCTTGACTGCAAACTTTGTGTCTGTCTAAACAGCCTCAGATTGAGCAGAATTAAAATTGGATTCCCTGGCTGTGTTTCAGCATTTCCTTTCAGAACAAGTGCACTCCATTCGAAACTGTAAATAGAACTGATCTCCAATAGATGAGATTAGGAAACTGGGATTCCGAATCTGGAATTGTGAAACTGGATGGATTATATGGAAAGAAAAAGGGTGGTTTTGGCCATTCGCGAGGCTTTAAAGGGGTCATATGATGCGATTTCAAGTTTTCCTTTCTCTTTGGAGTGTTACAAGCTGTTCGTGAATAGATAAGATCCCTAAAGTTGCAAAGACTAAAGTCTCAAACCCAGAGATATTCTTTATAAAAGTTAAGACTCGTCCACGCCCTCCTAAAACGACAGTATAAGTCATTATAATCTGTAATTATGTCCCCACTGGATGCAACAAATGCCTCGTTTGTAATGGGTTTTAATGTTTATGTCTCGTCGCTCCGGCCGGACACGGCATCAACAGTATGTGAGGGGCGTAACATTTCCGTCTCACGCTTGAGGTATTCGGCCAATCATAATGCACTGGATAGCTGGCCAATCACAGCACACCTCGCTTTTCAGAACGATGAGATTTTTAAAAATCGACGCGTTTCAGAAAGGCGGGGCATAGAAGAGAAACAATAATGCACAGTATGTGGAAAATAATGTGTTTTTTTAACCTTAAACCACATAAACACATTTCATTACACCAAATACACCAAATAATGTTATTTGTTAGCAACGTCATATGACCCCTTTAAAAGATTAAAAAAGCACATGCTTTAACATAATTACTGTGAAAATGTTTTGGAAACACACAGAGAGATGTACTTATTAGCCAAACTGTGTAGAACAAGGTCATATTACATCATATCAAAGGAAATCTTGTGTTATGTGTTATTCAAGCATAGTATAGTCACAGATTGCTCCATTTACAAGGACACAGAGGTGGAAAGTGTGCACAGATTGTGTAAAATGAGATTGTGTAAAATGAGATTCAGTCTCTAAAGCATTTGGCACTTCTGAAAACTGTGTGTCTGCAGTGTAGTAGTCTTTAAAAAATACCATACCAACAATCATATGGATTTAAACATGATGAGAGCTTCAATTTTTGGGTGAACTATTAATGGATGTCTGCTTTTTCACCCCTAAACCAAGATAAAAATGTTAATTCTCTGTGTTTAAGCCTGCGTGAGTGTGTTTGCTCAAAAAATATCAAACATAAACTATACATGTTTGGACCTGATTTCAGAGGTGGGTTGTTTAGCAGCAAAATCCTCATAAGAGACATCCGAGGGTGGCATTTCTTGCGAATAAAAGGCCAAAAATAAAAGATGACATTTCTCGGCTCTGTTCGTGTGTGTGCTAGGAAATGCCACCAGGCTCTACTGTCATTTGAAGGACATTTACATTAGAACCAGCAAACTGAAATGCCAGAGTCAAGTGTCTGCGGAGACTTGACTCTAACTTAAGAGCAAATAATATTAAAAACGGGCTCCTTACATTTTCCTGGGAGAGCAACTGTTTAAATGCCACAAGAAGAGGGAACTGGAACAACGGCACTGGTTAAAGATATGTGAATATCCACCGGCAAGGTTAAAAGGGGTTAACTTGCTCAAGATCCATAAAATAATGATAAAGAAGGGAGGAGAGTAGAGGTGTAGACTTTTCCAGCCACATTATTTTCTCTGTCCATGTGAAAGAAAATTATTTGCAAATATCATAAGTAAATTGAGTTAATTGTTATGAATTTTACTTTAATAAAATAAAATAATTTAAAGGAAATTAATACTTTTATTCAGCAAGGACTCATGAAACTAATCAAAAGTGACAGAAAAGACATTTATAATGTTACAAAATGTTTTTTTTTTTTTACATAAATGCTTTTTACCTTTCTATTCAATCAAAGAATCCTAAAAGAAATCACAGTTTCCACCAAAATATTAAGCAACACAACCATTTTAACATTGATAATGTTAAAATAGTTGATAATTAATAAGAAATGTTTCTTAAGCACCAAATTGCCATATTATACAGATTACTGGCATTGAAGACTTGAGGCTGAAAATACAGTTTTGCCATCACAGGAATAAATTATTTTCAAAAATATATTACAATATAAAATTTGTACAATACAATTTTCAATTGTAAAAAGATTTCACAATATCACTGTTTTACTGTATTTTTAATCAAATAAAAGCATACTAGGTGAGCATATGAGACTTCTTTTAAAAAAAAAACATTTTTCAATAGTACTTAAAAAATTTAATAATTTTAAAAAAGCACATAATACATAAAAATGTAATTTATAATATTACATTTACATCTAAGCCAAAATATTAGAATATTATGCATTACATTTAAATAAAGCAGAGTAAGTTTAAAATCAAGTGAACAATCGCAGTAGAGTAAATTTGACTCTTAAATACTCATTGTTCTACGAATGCCTACTTTCGTTCCAGACTTTTGTTTTGCAAAATGCAACACATCTTCCGCAAGTGCATTATGTCTTTGTGACATAACCGTCTCAGTAGAAACTAAATCATTCACAGTACTCTCTGATGCAGCGTAAACTCATGGTTCGCCCAAAGACTTGTAAACAAAGACTGTGATGCGGCAGGTTGTGAGCAAGTTATGTAATAACAGTTACATCTTAGCCGGCCTCTGAAGTCAGTTTAATCACAGGCCGGTTCTAAAAGAGGTCCGCAGATCCCCCGGGTGAGCACCTGCTCCGGCAGCATTCTGGTGGAGAAGGGATATGAGTGGCACCTTAGGCTACTCTTTATTCCTCTCCATCAGAGGAGCTTTTAAGAGCTTTTGTTCATAGCAGCTTTGTGACTGCAAACACCGGAGGCTCTCTCTTCCTCCAACTCTTTTTTCTATACTTTTTCCCCTTTACCCTGCCGTTTCAGGCCCTTCTCATAATTTACTGACTAAGGTAAAGAGAGAAAAAGAGAGGGAGTAACTAGACCAACAACAGAGTGACCTAAGGACAAGAGAAGAGGATGCTATGCTTAAATTGGCATCCAGTGGAAATTCTTTGCTGTTTTATTTGAATTCGGATTGTCTCAGGCCTGCTAATTTTCCATAAACATCAAAGAGTAATTCTTAATTCTTGTGGGGGAATTTTTCATAATTAATTCTTCTTTTAAACTTCAAAAAATTCAGAAATAAAACAAAAATGTGTTAATCAAAAAGTCTATTTTTAGACTGTTCGATAGCTGGGAAATGAAAGCTAATGTCTACGTTTATTGTCAGCGATAAAATGCACAGCTAAACAGCCTCCGCTGGCTGTATTTCAAGTTCTTTAAATGGGTCACTTCCTCTCAAGTCCACTTATGATATCAGTCAAACTTTCTTTTTTACAACCTTATCTTTCACCTTTACAAATGACAGGTCATTTATTTGTTGCTGTGCCTTTAAGATGTCTATGTAAACACCCTCTTTATGACACCAGTAATGGCGCTTTGCTGCGCTTTTACTTGAGAGCTGCATGTTTGCTGTCAAGTCTAATATGGTTTGCACCACCCCAGGCTGCCTTCAATAACAGCCTCTTTGCAATAGTCTTCATTTGATTTTGACAGGTTCACAAAACAATCAGTGCAGGAATGTGGCGCGCAAACTGGTGATGGGCGTGATGATCATGGATTGTTAAAAATAAACTTTAGTTGCTCATTTCTAATGCTGAAAGCATATTCAGAGTGACAGGAGCTACAAAGAGCAAGAAACAGCATGAGGTATGGAGGAATTATATTGTTTCACAAAAAAGTATCGGAGAATATTAATTTAGGAAAATATATACTATACATCCCACAGCATAACTATATCGTACTATATATCTTCTAGCATAATTCAAAACTTTGTGCGGTCAGTAAGATTTCAGCAAAGATGCATTAAATTGATCAGAAGTGACAGTAAATACACTTATGATGTAAGATTTCTGTTTTAACAAACACTGTTCTTTTGAAACCTCTATTCCTCAAAACATTTTGGTTTCCACCAAAAATGTTAAGCAGCACAACTGTTTTCAACATTGATAATAAAAAGAAATGTTTCTTGAGCAGCAAATCAGCATATTAGAATGATTTCTGAAGGATCATGTGACACTGAAGACTGGAGTAATGATGCTGAAAATTCCGTTTTCAATTAAAAATGAGAAATTGTTACATTGTAATAATACTTAATCCGTGTATCATTCGATCATTCGTTTTTTTATTTAATATTGAAAGTAGAAAAATTTGAAAACGGCTCCTTTAAAAAAAAACAAAAAAACGAAAAAGGAGCCGTTTTCTCATTTTTCTACTTTCAATATTAAATCAAAAAACGAATGATCGAATGATACACGGATTATACTTCGCAGTGTTTAGTTGTATTTTATGTAGTGTACACCATAATCAATTATCAAATGTTTCATTTAATTTTTTTTTTTTTAAACAGATTAGGAAAAATGTATTATTCAGGTTCAGTATGGTTTTGTGACAAACTTGCATTAAAATGAATTTGTTTGTCAATAAGCAATTAATTTTACATGTTTGGTGCATTCTATAAAAATGTACAGTTGCATAGAAAGGTATGTTTTTCCTAAAAAAAAAGACTGAAATTATTTTATAAAACAGGTAAACAGATTATGCTGCAGGAAGTGTAGGTAGCATGCAAGTAAGATGCAGATTTATTTTTTTATTTTTTTTGCACTGAAATATCTCATACTAAAGTGTCGTAGTAAATTTGCCCCTCAGAGTGTTTCGTGACACATTTGTCACTGTCACTTATCAAATTAGACTAAATAGGGAATAACGAAGTAGCTGAATGAGAAACTAATGAGCAGTGTGCTACTGCTTGGAGAAGAAACATGCTCTCAGAAAGCCACGCCACAACTCTCAAGAGAAACAGCATCTCACGCAGCACATCACAGAGGAGAGCTGGCGGTGTGCTGCAGAGGGCCAGACCAACACGAGAGATTTCGCCTGAGGAGAGGCTCTGTCTCCCCTCCTAAAAAAAAAGACTGAAATGATTTTATAAAACAGGTAAACAGATTATGCTGCAGGAAGTGTAGGTAGCATGTAAGTAAGATGCAGATTTATTATAATTTTTTTTTTGCACTGAAATATCTCATACTAAAGTGTCGTAGTAAATTTGCCCCTCAGAGTGTTTCGTGACACATTTGTCACTGTCACTTATCAAATTAGACTAAATAGGGAATAACGAACTCGCTGAATGAGAAACTAATGAGCAGTGTGCTACTGCTTGGAGAAGAAACATGCTCTCAGAAAGCCACGCCACAACTCTCAAGAGAAACAGCATCTCACGCAGCACATCACAGAGGAGAGCTGGCGGTGTGCTGCAGAGGGCCAGACCAACACGAGAGATTTCGCCTTAGGAGAAGCTCTGTCTCCCCAACTACACTAATAGACACACCAGTGTGAGAAACAGCCAAAGGATTCACTCTAAACACCAAATGGGAAAAGACCGAAAGGTAAGATGAGATAACCAGACTGCCAGAGAAAGACAGAGTGGACATATATATGCTTAAATGATCTTACATAATTATATTTTGTATTATATGTATGAAATTGTATTTTATTCTAATGTATTTTATACATTTTACAAACTGCTTTTCTTACTTAGTTTTTTTTGGTCTTGTTTTCAGCCAAAATATAAAAAAAATCTTAAATCAAGAAGGATTTTCTAGACAAGTAAAAATTATTGTCTTGTTTACAGAAAAAAACATGTCAAAATTAAGTGCGTTTTTGCTTAGAACAAGCAAAATAATCTGCCAATGGGGTAAGCAAAATAATCTTATTTCAAACAGAAAACAAGATTATTTTGCTTATCCCATTGGCAGATTATTTTGCTTTAAGATTATTTTGCTTACCCCATTGGCAGATTATTTTGCTTGTTTCAGGCAAAAACTCACTTAATTTTGACATGTTTTTTTCTGAAAACAAGACAATAATTTTTACTTGTCTAGAAAATCCTTCTTTGATTTAAGAATTTTTTGATATTTTGTCTGGAAACAAGACAAAAAATCTAAGTATGAAAAGCATTTTTTGCAGTGAGCTGGCACTTCTTCAGTCACACTTTTTTCATATTTATGAAAAATATTGTGTGTAAAACAATATTGCAAATATACGGAGCCCTGCACATGGCATGCAGGAAAAAAATAGTAGGCTAAATCGTGCACACGATTTACTATTTCGTTCCCTCGATTTATAAATTGTGCGCATGATTTACTAATTCATTCCCTTGATTTGCTAAGTCGTGCACACGATTTATAAATCGAGCGAACAAATTAGTAAATTGTGCACACGATTTAGCAAATCGAGGGAACGAATTAGCAAATTGAGGGAACGAAATAGTAATCGTCTGCACGTTTTATTACATCGAGGGAACAAATTAGTAAATTGTGCACACGATTTAGCAAATCGAGGGAACGAATTAGCAAATTGAGGGAACGAAATAGTAATCGTGTGCACGTTTTATTACATCGAGGGAACGAATTAGTAAATCGTGCGCACAATTTATTATTTTTTCTTGCATGTCATGTGCGGGGCTCCGTACAAATAAAACATATGCAAATAAATAAATAAATGACTTATTTAAAAGAAATACATTTATTTTAACAAATAAATATGAATATAAATAAGAAATGAACAGACTGTGTGTGTATGTGTGTGTCTTACATGGAATGGTGCGCAGGTACAGGTTGTCTCGGATCACTTGCTGCAGTTTGTGGTCAATTGATCCTTTTTGGAACTGCAGACTAAGATAATGCCTCAAATCAGCATTCAGCACTTTACCTGCAAAGAAAGAGAGAGAGAAAGGCAAACGGAAATTTACAAAACCTTTCAAAGGTTATGGAAACAGAAGTAGGTAGGCTTGGCATTATAATGTAGACTAACTCCCAGAAGGGACACATTATTGCTCTGAGATTGCTCTTTCATAAGATGATGAGACTTAATGGGGAGCTCACCCTATTTAAAGCATAAAACTTCTGAGAAATATCACATGTTTGTATATAAAAATCAGACAATTGTTGACATATGCTATGCTAAGAGTATAGAGCTATACAATGAATATGAATAGTATAGCTCTGATCATTTGATCAAAAAGTTCTTATTGTTAAGATCTCTTGTGAAACCTTTGGAGATACAGAAGAAAAATTACAGGAGAAAAATCTGAGAAGCACAAGACAAGATTTATGAAATTAAAATGGAAGCAAAAGTTCAGTTTGCTCTGTGGTTGGAAAACAATAAAGACGTGTCATACGTGATCCTACTTTCCTACGGGTATTTTCACTGTACGAAAAATACCTTCTATTAGTCCCCAATTGCTTTTCATTTTCTAGGACTAGAGTGACATCTTACTCTGCACATACAGGCGCACACTCAATGTGAGAGCCAGCTGCACAAAAACACATGGCGTAAGTCTCTTATAAGCTTTGCTAACTCAGAAAAAGATTTCACAAACAAGCTGACACAGTGTCGAAAGCAACTGTGAAAAGTGAAAACCCTCCACACAGAACTTTTAAAAGCCTCACTTTCCCTCTTTCTGCCAAACTCCAAAGACGCAACTCTGGGAGAGTTCACAGGGAGTTGGGCAAAGTTGCTCAGCAGAGGAAGACGGAGGATGTTTGCTGATACAGACTGAGGGTGGATGAGAAAACGAAGGGAAACTGGGAGAGAGAGAAAGAGAATCTCGAGGGAGGAGAATAAATGCTATTATAGGGGTCATATGAGAAATCAGATTGTCTTTGATCTTTGGTTAAAAAAAAGAAAAGAAAAAAAAAGTTAATCAAAACATGCTTTAACTTTAAAAACCAACCCATTATAAAAACCCATTGGATTTATTATGTCAGAAACCCAAATTTATGAAACATCCTTCCGAATGAATCCAACATTACAAACGATATTCATTTTCATTTGTAAATTAAATTTTCCAATTTGTGATTTATTCTAAAACATTATGTCCCTCATCATTTCAGTCTGGATTTATCAGTTCATTTGACACTTTTCAATGCAGATTAGTTTATTAATCTTTGACAATAATGTGCAGTCTTTGTAAAAAGCATTGTCAGATTAGTGAACCGATTGTTATTTTGATCATTTTTAATGAACATATTGAACTGATTCACAAAACCAGTCTAAACAATCTAGATACTAGAAACAATGAAGTTAGCTTAAAAGTAACTTAATTTTTTTTACATCACTTACAAAAATACAACATTTACCAAAACAAAATAAAATACAAAAATAAAACACAGAAAGTTACAAAAAAAAAACAAATTCAAAACACAAAAATAAATTAAATTAAATTAAATACAAAAATAAAATGAAATATGCTTAATGTACGCTTGTTCATATGTGTTTATTGTTGTTTACAATACAAGGTAATACAAGATAATAACAGATAGATAATGTAAACAATAACTGGCAGATAATGTAAACAATTGCAACGGACAGCAAACAGTCTGGCTGAATGATGTTACTGAGAGTGTTTACACAGCCATATTTGAGTTTTTCATGGACATTTTCCACCATCTCTCTTAGCAAAAGAAGTTGCCTCTGTGGCTTTAAGAAACGCCTGCTTTGCAAATGAAATGAGAAGCAGTGCTCACACACCAGCTTGTGCGTTTGCTGTTGTGTGAAATATAGTTTTCAACTGTATAGATAACAGCTTGCATTGCATTGTGACAAGATCACAAGACAATCCACACTGAAACGTGCTGCACAAATTGTTAAGATCAGAGTTTTTTGGACTGGGGAGAAAGTTTTGAGTTTTGAAAGTTACAGTATGTTTTCATAGTTCATAGAGCTCTTTCATCTTAAAAGATCAATGGAAATTAGATTCCTCGTGATATGAATTCATTAAAGGAACAACAGAAGAGACCAACTACTATGAACAATGATATAAAATGTATGATATGACCTCTTTAAGAAGGAAAGTGTGAACGTGTGCAGACAGATGCCACAAACCACTAAAGCACTCGCCCATAATCTCCCATCTTCACCCCTGTGCCATGCTGCCAGTCCTCATAAAGCACCATAATCTCCTCATAAACACAGTGTGACCCGTTATGTGTCATAACCTTTGGGCGGAAAGGCAGGTGTCCCTGTCAGAAGTCCTGAATTAAGCAGGATTTACCAACCACGAAAAGCTGAAATATCACGTCATTCTAATTTATTTTGACAGGGATAAAAGAGGAATTATCAAAGTGTTGACATGAGGAGCAGATATCAGCAGCATTTTAATGGCTTGATGAATTAACATGACTGGGAGATGAATGCTGTTTCTACGCAGGAACGTAGCACTGCTTCACCCTAGAATGCCATAGATACTGCTGCTTTAGGGAAGCATGAGAACACTATGCTGCTCCTTGAGTAGATTTGTTCATGGACTTATTTTACATAAGTATAAAATGCTGCACAACATGAATGGGTCAGTTTTTGCAAAAATGATTTGAAATAAAATAATGCAATAAAATTAAATCCCTTACAAAATAAAATAAAATACTTTAAAAATGAAATTAAATTGAATTAAATACTTAAAAATGTAATTAAAATAAATTAATAAAACTTAATAAAATATGTGTTCATTAATTCTTGTTTACAAAGTAAGTTACCTGTAGTTTATAAAAAAAAAATCAACGCTAAATTATGTCTCTATTTGTTTCTCTGTTTTTGCCACGGGATGTCAGTCTGGATCCAGAACACCTGAGAAGAGTGTGATGCCAACCCCTCAGAGGACCTCAGATGATGCCAACCCTGAAACAACATACAGAACTACCACATTTTGCTATAAGTTTGATTGCATCATATAACAATTGCTGTTAATAGTGTTCATTGTCTGTTTGATTACGTCTTTAACTGATTTTTCCTGACAGTCACCACTGATAAGCTACCACTAAATATTGTAGAAACTTAATTTGCTGTAAAGTTGCTTTGCAATGATTTGTATCGTGAAAAGCGCTATACAAATAAACTTGAATTGAATTGAATTGAATAAAATAAAATATGCTAAATTAAGTATGTTTGTTCACACGTTGACTGTTGTTAACAAAGTACTGTACATGTAAGATAAATAAAATGAAAAAACACTTATAAAAATTAAATACAAATATAAATATAAAATAAAATAAATCCTTAATAAGGTACGCTTGTTGTTGATCCTTGTATTCAAAGTTACATGTAAGATAACGTACCATAATGTAAGAAATATCCAAAATTTCTGACAGAAAATGCCCAGTACCTCTTTCATTTTTCTACAGATTTTTTTTTCTTACAGTGTATTTACCTGAGCATCCAAAATCACTCACTCATTTGCATTCATTGCTTACCCATATGGTGCACCATGTGGCATGGACTATACAGGGAGTAGTGAATGAGTGAACGACTGAGTGACTTTGACAGCGCACATGTGGTCAAGGAGAGCAACGTGGAGCAGAAACACTGCTGAAGGGTCTAGTGCTGAGTCTCACAAGGTGAATATGACCCTTCATTAACGCTGCTATAGGTCCACCATCCAAGCCACTTCCACCACTTCATTTATCTCACTTCCAGATAATGAGAATACCACTTTGTTTTCTTTTAGATTCCTATTTCAATTCAATAAATGTCCATCTTTATTGCCACTGTCTTCAATGGGCATTAGTCAGAGAAGACAGCATATTTAACTTGATGTGAATAAAAATGAAGCTGTGTGAGAAAAAAGCTGTGCGTTTAACACATTCTACTGTTTTAGGTCATATCTTATTTTCACATCCCATTTTTTACAGAACATTTTTCAGAACAATGTATTTTCAATGCTTTATCGATTTAAGAAGGTACAAACACTGCAACCCATTGTACACACTATATATTATGTCCCTTACAACCTAGTTTTCATTTGCATTTAGTAAAATAGAGTCTACTCTACATTTATAAGAGTAGACATTTATCTACTCTACAAGACCAAATGCACAGATGCCATATTTTTACATATACAAAACAAAAATGAAATACTTATAAAAATAAAACACTTATATAAATACAATAAAATGAAATAACTTAATAATCTTGCAAAATAACAATAATAAAAACAATAGTAATATTAACAATAATAATAATAATAATTATTATTATTATTATTATTATGAAGAAAATAAAAACAAAATAAAACAAATAAAAAATAATAAAATAAAAAATGTTTAATAAAGACTTTTAATTCGATTTAACAATCTATTTAACAAAAAATATTTTTATATATCCAGTTTTGTCCTGCCTGTTTACATTTGCTTAAAAGAATATAAAACAAAATAAAATTATAAACTATTTAAAAAACTGAATCATATTCTTAATGATTAAAAAAAATATTGATTATTTAATGATTTAACTTAATCATAAAAAAATCTAAAGTATTGGACAGCACTGTGTGTATTTTTTGTGCATAAGAAATCTGTACATTAAACAAATAATAGGTTGTAATTTGTGGCTAAATAGTACTCAGCTAACATGTGGTCAAAAAGGACCTCAAAAAGAAGACTTTTACTGACTATTTAGCACTCTTTCTGGCCTCAACAGGACAAAGGTCTAGACTCTTTTCATCATTTTTAGCTTAACTTCTTGGATTCTGAGTTCTGAGGCAGAGCCATCTGAGGCTATAAAGACAGATGCTCTGTATCGCTCTTTCTCCTTTCACTTCGCCCACCTTCTTCTTCCGCCAATAAAATGAGGTAATAATATAATAATCCTGTCAAGGGAAGACAGAGAATTTGTTAGGAGGAAGACCAGAGGTTTTAGAGAATATTATCACTATGCCACTCTCTTTATTTCCCATTTTCAACTGTCAATATCTTTGGTCATTCCTCATCTCCCTTGCTTTTTTTCCCCCTCATAACCCATTTAACGTTGACATTTTTTCTTTTAGTTTTCTCCTTTTTCTTATCTCTGTCCTTCTCTATTTCCTTTCATACGTGTCAGAAATGGCAGAGCAGCTTTATAATCCTCCCCAGATTCCCTCCTGTTACAGTGCTCACAAACCATGGAAAGGACATACAAAAAAGAAAAAAATCAAACAAACACATAACAAACAGAAGACACAGGGAATTTATCATTTTTTGCTCTTTGTTTTACCATGAGAGACGTACCATAATTTGCATAGTTTCCATTAAAATACAGTTGTTGTTAACAAAAAAAGTACTGTATGCATTCTTGTGTTCTTCCTGTGGTGGTAATAAACTTCAATAGGGGGCAACAGAGTTACCTTCAACTTAACTTTTGGCATGATTCTCTTTAAACATTATTTAGCATTTTCTAATATTCAATATAACATATCTTGTAGGCACACTGATAATGCAGGACATACTTCAATTTCATTATAAACTGCATTCTGAAAAAATTTTTAACAACAGTGGATGAAAATCTGGCAGGCAAAGCTAGAAGATTAAAAAGATTAAAATTCAATAAGATAAACACACTGTAAAAATATATTTTTCAAAGTAAATATTGGATATTTAAGAATATTGGAGTACGTTTTACAGGAAAAATAATATTTCCAGTTTTCCAGTCTTTCATGGTCAATTATAATTCTACAATATTTAAAATGTAGTTTTTATTTAAATATAACAATACATTATATGACTAACTGACTCATGTACACATACAGAAGACAAAAAACAAATGGCACAGGCAAAATGAAACATATGTGAACGGCCCCTTCAAAGAGATCCCTTATTATTTCTTTAAAATAAATTTGCTGAAACAATAAATGTGGCTGAATCTTTGGTTACCATGGTAAATTCTATAATGGCCATCTTACAACTTTTTGCCCCCTCAGACAGCACATTTATCTAATTGGTTAAACTTTTATATACTGTACAGTTCAGGAGCAGATGGCTCTTTCGCCTGATTTGGCTCATTTGCCACCGACGGCTCAAATAAGGGTTCGTTTTCTCAGCTGTGCTCTGATTCCCCATTGATTCTGTACAGCACTCCTGAGGAGGGCTGTTACACATGCATCTATTAGACGGCTCTGATTATGTGACTCAAATTAGCTGTTTTTAGCTCCTTTAAATGTCTCCTGAAGCGCTCAAAGGTAACAGCACTACTAAAGCTGAAATGAGAAGAGTCGAGAAATAGCTGGCTGCAGAACGGATTGAAAACAAGGTTGAAGACAGCGGCAAGACAGCTGAATCACTATTTCTGATCGCTCCCTCGACCTCTCCAAGACCGTATCCCCAGAACGGCCCGGAAAAAGCCTCTCGCTGATGACAGATTCGAGCCAAGACAACAATCGCTAAGACAGGCACATGAACACAACGCGCTGTTATTGTTAAAAGCAGTGTGGAGAGCCATTACTTGTATTTCTTCATGAGAATGTGAAAGCTCGGTCTGTCACAACACTGAGGTGAGGGAGTTATGATTTCTGCCTAATGGCACTATATGACCTAAAAGCTGTTACTGACAAAGAGAACAAAGCTAATCAGAGTCAGACAATGAGCAAATGAGGAACTAAACGGAAAAAATGAGCAGAACAGAAAATAATTCAAAGCTGACAGAACAAAAAACTCAGATACAACTCTTTTATATGCGTCTTTCAAGAAAGTCCCACTACAACAACTACTGAACAAAATTAGTGGGATTTTCCCATGCAAAACAGGCTGTCCTGATGCTAGGGTGAGGTGGCTGGTTGCCAGGGAATTGCTATGCTGTTACTAAGGTGTTCTGAGAGCTGTGTGGTTGCTAGAGTATTCAGTGGAAAAAAAATCTCATCTCTATATATTCTGTTCCCAAGATAAAGCTAGATTTCTGCATTGTCTTACATTGAAGGAGGGACCTAAATATTATTGAGATCTGATGGTGTGGTAACTACCTTAGCACCCACTTAGCAATGCTTTACAAACTTATAAGAACACCCTAGCAACCAAATAGCAATGTCCTGGCAACCACCCAAAACACTCCTGCATCATCTTGGCATGTTTTGCATTAGCAAATAGTTAAATTTTCTTCTTCTACTATTAATAAATACAATAATTTATTGAACACTGATGTCTGTTATAATATTGTTGTTGTTTATATAATCAGTGACATATATAATTATATATGCTGTGTATATAAACAAAAATTAATCCGAAGCTATACATTACAGCAATTTTACCACGTTTTTTAGGCAGGATGGGAAACCACTTGTTACTTTAACATACAAGGATAAGGAGAGCTGTCTGTGACAGAATGTGGAGAAGAAGGAGGGACGTTACAATAGAAAAGGATGCCAAGCGTTTGATCCACTGAAGCTAAATAGGAACGCATGTGGCTGACAAAGAGAGAGATGGAGTTGTTGCAGTGGTGACAGCAGTTGCTGTTTACATGAGGATGAATTTACTGTATGACAAAGTCTTTCAAGAAACTCCAAGAAAGGATTCTTAACAGAAATATGAAAGGACTTTGGGAAAGTATGACTGAGGTGTCCATCAATCTGTCAGACCATATGGGTGACTGAATGAACGTCAAGTAGGAATGGTTATCTAGTCATCCAGCAAATGACTAGTCAATTAGTGAACAATTTACCTAGATTTTCTATTACATTTAAAGCCTTTAAAGTTCAGTCTAGGTTTTTTTGAACAAGTGAACACACCTTCTGGATTTATGCTTTCAATTCATTTTCCTTTTAAAAATATTCAGCTCTGAGGTCAATCACAGGATTACAACATTTAATTCCAAGCAAAAAAAAAAACTGAAAAAAAGTTAAATGACTGTACTTAATATTTTTTGAGTCAGTGTACTTATCCCATGAAGCTTTGTGAGTGACATAACCTAATCTGAAAAGGTATGTAGAATATAAAATGGTACAATATAAATCTACTGACTATAATTGATTATATGAGTATAAAATGTGCATATATTTATATAAAAATAAAAATACATTTACTATACAGTGTGCTAATTTGTAAGGATGTTGCTGCAATCGTGTGCGATTTTTCACCGTTATTATTGATCCCCCTTGTCCCACTCTCTCTCACTTTGTTCCTCCATCCTCATAAATTCTCCAACCAATGAGCAACAACCAAAGAGTGCAAAAAGCCTTAAAATGAAAAATGGTGTGTCTGATTGGTCCAGACGCTACACTGTTGTTCAAATAAAGAACCTATGATGATAATGTCATCTATATATAGAAACAACAGAAGTCAATTCAAAGGACAATTAATTTAAACCTGTTTTTCTGCTCCTCATAGCATGAGTGATTATAGATAATGAATGAGAGAATAATGAAACAGATAAAGAGAGAGAGAGAGAGAAAAGAGCGCACTTGCTTTCTCACTAAAGTGCTCTTGTTAGTGAACTTTGTTAGCATGCATATGTTTTCTAATTGGCATGTTATTAATAATGAGCCCCTATTCAGAATGTCTCACTGTCTGCAGGTCTATGAGAGAGCTTGGATGAGTGTGGGTTACGTGTGTGTGCTCAAAACTCTCTGACATTCAGCATGTGACTACAAGCTGGTGATAAATTATATAGTTAGTCAAAATGGTACACCTGAGAACTTCAGTGTAACTGACAAAATCAATTACAGCAGCCCAGTGAACATGAAGATGACAGTGTCAAATCTACTGTAAACATATTGTGCTGGCAAATCTTACATACTACGTACATTCCTATATTTAGATTTTTACATATATATATAAAATTAAATACGTATCTGTCTATCTATCTGTCTGTCCATCTGTCTATCTGCTTGTCTATCCGCCTGCATCTATCTAGCTATAAAATAAAATAAAAAAATAAAAAATAGAATTTAAAGCTGTTTTAAACTTTCAGACAAGGCTTTACTAAGCCAACATTCAAAGCTGCCTTGACAAACTATTCTTTTTCTAATTCACAACATTGAAGCTAACTGCATATTGCTTCCTCAGTTGTGGGTTATTTTAAAGGGGTCCTATTATGCTCTTTTACAATGTCTTGAATTTGTTTTAGGGGTGTACTAGAACATGCTCTCATGCTTGGTGGTTCGAAAAACGCATTTTTTTTTTACATAATTTACATTATTACAATACCTTTCTCCCCATCCTGGCACAAACGGCTCGATTAATTCTGGGTTTGATGAAGGCCCGCCATGTAGTCCAAACGAGCCGTTCGTTGTAGTTCTTGAAAAGGGATTTTTTTTAAACGAAATATCTCCCTTTGGAGTGGACTTTGAGATTTGTAAGTTTGAAGATCTTTTTATGCCCAAACATACACACTACACACTGACTAAAATTCAAAAAGTGAAAAAGCATAATAGGACCCCTTTAAGTGTAAAAAGCAAACTCAGGTACTGTACTGTTGTTGCTTTTACCAGCAAAGTGCAGAGAGTTGCTTGCATGCTGTCTCTGTTAAATGGTAAAAGTTAAAATGTATGTGTTACAGCAAAGCATGTTTGTCTTTTATTCTGACAAACAAGGAAATTCCATTTCAGCCTCCCATTGTGACATAAAAAGCATATTCATTATACTACAAAACAAACTGAGGTGGGGTTGATGGGAGTTTGTGAAGGCAGAGTTTATAGTTTTGACACGTTACATAAGCAGCCTCCTCAAAAGGTGTGCGCTCGGCACAGCTGTCAAGTCTGAGAGGCATTTGGGCGGAAGAGTTTGCTGAGTAAATATCTCACATCATGCGATGAATTTTAACAGCGTGTGGCTCAGACTACATGCTCTTGTGTCTTATCCAACTAGACTGCAGCTGCAATAAGAGATGCACGATTATTCCTCATTTAATTGACTTTTCACACTACTAATCTGATTAAGATCACTAATCTCGTATTAATCTATAATTATCCAATATTTTTAGATGCTATCTGAGATTGTTTATGCGTTTCACAATCTTATCATAATGTGACTGCATTTCTAGTTTAGTCTTCTACAAATACAGCTCTGTTCCAACACTCAGTTTTGAACTCGGCATGCGACACAAAATAGCTCTCAAATGACTAAAAATTTATTTCAGTTGAGTTTGATGTTACAATGTTGATTTTAAAAACAAATGTAATACTCTAACACACAAGTGTTGGATGACATGTATTATCAATACATTTTATTCACTACTGAAAAGCATACATTTTGTGCCTATGTCATTTTAAAAAGCTGTCTAGGTAGGCAGCTTGCTAGGTTTTGAAAAAGAGCTACTATCATAACTTTATCCATTAAACTTGACTCAACTTAACAAATTTAAAATATCCATAGGGAAGTGGCACCTCAGACAAAATAATTCAGTGAGTTATGAAACTTAGCTACATTCCTGAAAAAGTTTCTGGCTTATGAAGTTATGTTTGGTTTTTAAACTCCATCTGAGGGCATCACAATGAAGAATGATATTGATTCACAACAAAGACACCTGGGAGGGAGAGAGAGCAGCGTGAGACAAAACAGCTCAATCTTCTAAAGATTGAGCTCTACTCTCTATAAGTAAAGGCTCATTGACTATGACCAATAACCATTTACACAAACACAAAGACCATTTCATCCGCAAGAGGTTCGGACAAAATTAGCATCTTTTGTGAACTGAGAACAACTTATACATATATACATAACTACACATAAACTCATTAAAGAAATAATCAAATACAACTTAAGTGAACAATTACTTAAAAGTTTGTATTTATCTCAGAAAATAAAATCGGCACTTATATTACTTATTGGACCTTTAAAGGGTTATTTCACAAAAACAAAACAAAAAAAATTCTGCCATAATTTACTCACCCTGATGTCATTCCAAACGTCAGCAATTTATTATAAAAACGTTTTCATAATTGTAACATACATATTTACATACATAATTATTCAGGTGCATGTGTAATAACTTGCGAAAACTTGACGCTACAGCAGCACATCTTCGATGCACTCAACCAAGCGTTCTAACCACGACCTCGCCCCTCCCCACCCCCCAACCATTCGAATTTCCTTAGGCGGGAATTATTTTAATGATATTCTAATGGGCCGCTTTGTGATATCACAAAACCCGGAAAACAAACGCTGTAGTCCAAACGAGCCGTTCGTTGTAGTTCTTGAAAAGGGATTTTTTTTAAACGAAATATCTCCCTTTGGAGTGGACTTTGAGATTTGTAAGTTTGAAGATCTTTTTATGCCCAAACATACACACTACACACTGACTAAAATTCAAAAAGTGAAAAAGCATAATAGGACCCCTTTAAGTGTAAAAAGCAAACTCAGGTACTGTACTGTTGTTGCTTTTACCAGCAAAGTGCAGAGAGTTGCTTGCATGCTGTCTCTGTTAAATGGTAAAAGTTAAAATGTATGTGTTACAGCAAAGCATGTTTGTCTTTTATTCTGACAAACAAGGAAATTCCATTTCAGCCTCCCATTGTGACATAAAAAGCATATTCATTATACTACAAAACAAACTGAGGTGGGGTTGATGGGAGTTTGTGAAGGCAGAGTTTATAGTTTTGACACGTTACATAAGCAGCCTCCTCAAAAGGTGTGCGCTCGGCACAGCTGTCAAGTCTGAGAGGCATTTGGGCGGAAGAGTTTGCTGAGTAAATATCTCACATCATGCGATGAATTTTAACAGCGTGTGGCTCAGACTACATGCTCTTGTGTCTTATCCAACTAGACTGCAGCTGCAATAAGAGATGCACGATTATTCCTCATTTAATTGACTTTTCACACTACTAATCTGATTAAGATCACTAATCTCGTATTAATCTATAATTATCCAATATTTTTAGATGCTATCTGAGATTGTTTATGCGTTTCACAATCTTATCATAATGTGACTGCATTTCTAGTTTAGTCTTCTACAAATACAGCTCTGTTCCAACACTCAGTTTTGAACTCGGCATGCGACACAAAATAGCTCTCAAATGACTAAAAATTTATTTCAGTTGAGTTTGATGTTACAATGTTGATTTTAAAAACAAATGTAATACTCTAACACACAAGTGTTGGATGACATGTATTATCAATACATTTTATTCACTACTGAAAAGCATACATTTTGTGCCTATGTCATTTTAAAAAGCTGTCTAGGTAGGCAGCTTGCTAGGTTTTGAAAAAGAGCTACTATCATAACTTTATCCATTAAACTTGACTCAACTTAACAAATTTAAAATATCCATAGGGAAGTGGCACCTCAGACAAAATAATTCAGTGAGTTATGAAACTTAGCTACATTCCTGAAAAAGTTTCTGGCTTATGAAGTTATGTTTGGTTTTTAAACTCCATCTGAGGGCATCACAATGAAGAATGATATTGATTCACAAAAAAGACACCTGGGAGGGAGAGAGAGCAGCGTGAGACAAAACAGCTCAGTCTTCTAAAGATTGAGCTCTACTCTCTATAAGTAAAGGCTCATTGACTATGACCAATAACCATTTACACAAACACAAAGACCATTTCATCCGCAAGAGGTTCGGACAAAATTAGCATCTTTTGTGAACTGAGAACAACTTATACATATATACATAACTACACATAAACTCATTAAAGAAATAATCAAATACAACTTAAGTGAACAATTACTTAAAAGTTTGTATTTATCTCAGAAAATAAAATCGGCACTTATATTACTTATTGGACCTTTAAAGGGTTATTTCACAAAAACAAAACAAAAAAAATTCTGCCATAATTTACTCACCCTGATGTCATTCCAAACACAAAAGACTTTAACAAAACACACTTTCTTCTACCACTATTCTACAACATCACAGCTCAATAAATTATATTTTATCCCAGTTTATTTGTTTTTACATGGTAGAGTAAGTTATAACAGTAAGTTATACTAAACCCAGATTCGTCTAATGAATACCACTTGCATGAGCACTAATGTTGTGTTATAATTGCAGAGCTGCTGCCAAAATATATCTGCATAATGCAGTTTTATTTTCATTGAGGATGCAAAAGAAAAGGACAAATATGGAGTTTGACAGCAGTCACACTTCGACCTCAAGCTTTTGCTGACTCTTACTGCACTCTCTGGACACTAGTGCCAAGATTCCCTTCAGCAGGGGTTGGATTAATTAAAGATTAATTAAGTGCCAGAAACCTTTATTTATTATGACAAATAGCCCAACGAATGTTGTAAATGAAGTTTCAGGGTTTATTTTGGGGACGACAATGATGAATTTAATCAACTGTGCTAACATTTTCCGAAATGTATACCACTTAACACTGTAATCCTCTTCCTGGAGTTCAGCACAAACATGGATATAGCTTGCGGGGAGTCAGCATTTGTTGCAAAACTATTATGAACATTTAAAGACTTAATTCCTGGGATCCTTGACAACTATTTTTGGGAATAATAAAGCATTGTACACTATAAATAATGAATTCCAGGAGAGATATGAGTTGAATTGGGCCTTGCAATTTCTTACAATGGAGTGGAGACAAAAGGCCCCAAGGGCAGCTGCTGAATACAATCACAGACATTATAAGGAGAATAAAAAAACGCACAATAACACAATAGAACTTGCATGCGCATAAGTTGAATCAACCTGAAAATGATAGTTTAGAGTGTGATTTGACAAAAAAAGGTGATTTGTCATAAATGATTGACACGTTTACTACTGGCTAAACGGCAGCTCTACCTTCATGTTTCAACCTGCTGGACAGACTACAACTCTTCCTTCTCACCTAATGCCAGTGTGACAAGCAAGAGAAGATGGACACAAATTTTTTTTTAATAATATCAATTATTTTTATCCCCCTCCATTTCGGTCAGCTGATGTAGTTTGGCTTTGATGTAGTTGGCTCTGAATCAACATTTAACTGAATTGAGCTGAATAACAACACTATTGTCTTCTTTAGACCTGCTTATATCTGAATTGAACTTTGTTTTATAATTGATTAACTTTACACAGTTATAGAAATGAATTAACACTGAACTGACTTGCGCTGAATAATAACACTTGTCTTTTACAGCAGAATTTGAATTTGTCTCAGAAATTATGTTGATATATATATATATATATATATATATATATATGATGTCTCTTGCTTTCACTGATTCTGTTATTTTCTTGTTTATTACTTTGACTTTGCTTTGGAATAATCTGTATTGCATAAAGCTTTATGTAAAAAGGTGACTTGACTTGACATGAGCTTGGTAAACCATCTTAGACCATTGTAAGGGTAGGGTTGGGCCGATAGACGATGCCATCGTCCATCGCAGATGGCTGACAGACATCACAATGTTAAGCTGACATCGTGATTCCCTCCCCACCTCCCAATCCGCCGCATCCCAGTTCCGTGTTCGGAAATTTCAATACTTTTTCTCGCAATTATATCGTTGGGTAAGTATAGGCGACTGTAAAAAAACGCTTTTGATTGTGCGCTCTTATTTTACTTTCACTTTCACTTTTGAGATTCGCGATCACAAGGACTCTATACTATGGAGCGGCAGTTCTTACCACACATTTGACAAGTTTAGATGTTTGTCATTGGTGCTCAGGATCTGCAAATCATTCATCATCGTCCTATCAGACATTTCTCCTTACTCTGTGTATGTGGTAAGTGAACTTTCATGTACTGTAATGCAACAGGCTACCGCTAGCAAGCGGCTAACCTCTTAGTGGCTCCGTAGAATGCGTTATTTGTTTCACACTTCGGGCACACCCCTAACCCCGCCCCCGATGTCATCGTCCATCACGATGTTACACTGTAGACATCATCCGATGCCAATTTGGTAGACATCGCCCAACCAAATGTTCAAAAAAGCATCTATTATATAATATCCATTTCTGATGTCGCCAATAATTAGAGATGCACCGAAATTTCGTCTGCCGAAAATTAGTCCACCGCTCAGGTTTCACATTCACGTGGTGTGACGCTCTGCGTATTATCCCGCTCTATGCATGTGCGCTTTGCTCAGTCGCTCCACTCGTATACCGTTCATGCGAATCAGAACAGCAAAGTCCACTCAAAAATTGAGCCGACAGGAAACATCGATGTTGGGCAACAAACAAGGGCACAAACACAAAACAAAAGCTCTCAATTTACAAACCAGGATGGACAGTGAGTGTGACACTGTGCCTTTAAACCTTTACTGATGTATTGCATAATCATGAATGTTGAGAAATACTGACAAGTATAACTTTCTATTTTATTCATGTGACACACAAGAGTTTGATAGAATGATATGCCATTGTCAGATACTGCCTGAAATGATTGACAGCCAGCTCTCTGACTTCACTTGGACTCTATTCATCGTTTCTGTAGTTCGGCTTATCTTTCACACAACATACCTTTCCATTTCAAATAATTACACGTACGCACTCCTTTTATCCCATTCAAAGCGTCACTCGAGTCATTTAACTCGAGCATAAGCTTTCAAGAGTTAAAAGTCGACCTCACAGCGTTGCTTAGTCACTTTCAGCTGTAGTAGTAGTTAAACAGCTCGGGCTAGTTAGCCACACAATGCTACTCCATTCACATCAACATTTGTGAAGCTCTGAGCCCTAAGCCGGCACCTACGAGCTGCGAGAGACAATATTTACACATACGCACCAGTGTCCATGTTTGCAGGTGAGGAGAGGAGGTGTTGGAGTCTGATTTGTAGGTCTTTGTTTATTTCATTCGCCGACAGCCAGTCAGCAAGTGCGGAATTCCGGAAACAGGAAATCCAGTGAAATCGCATATCTTTCTGTCGAGGTTGCCATATCTGGGGAAAACCCTCCTTTCCGAGGCTTCAGTGGGTGATATGTGGTAGTGGTATTTTAATAAATACCATGGTACGTGGTCCTCTAGGTCAGTGTTTCCCAACCGGGGTGCCGTGTTAAAATCCTTTTTTAATATTTTTAAATTGCTAAAATGTTCAAAAAAGCATCTATTATATAATATCCATTTCTGATGTCGCCAATAATTAGAGATGCACCGAAATTCCGGCTGCCGAAAATGAGTTCACCGCTCAGGATTCACTTTCACGTGGTGTGACGCTCTGCGTATTATCCCGCTCTATGCGTGTGCGCTCCGCTCAGTCGCTCCACTCGTATATCGTTCATGCTCATCGGAACAGCAAAGTCCACTCAAAAATCAAGCTGACAGGAAACATCTATGTAGTACAGTATTGTTTCTGTCTGCAATAGCCCTACTGTGTTGTAACATGGTGTGGTATATGGGCAACTCTGGTAACGCTGCCCTCTCATTCATTGATCTGCTAACCGCTATGTTATGCTCGCGTGTTCTGATAATAATAGCTTTCTAGGACTAAACATTATTTGGATAATTTGGTAAAAAAAATAAAATAAAATGTTAAATATCTTAACCCTACTGTTAGACCTACCTGAAAAACTAAAAAGCAATTTATTTCATTTGTAGGCCTATCGTGATTTTTTTTTATTTGTGCTATCATTAGTCATTTCTTTATTTGTTCTTATTTTATTACTGACTGCTTACTTGTCATTTTTTATTCAATTCAAAGTTTGAAATCAAGCTATCTCGTGCTACTGCAACAAAATTACCCAGCTGTAAAATCAAAACTTTGTTTAACTAGCTATCTCACAATGTTTACATATGAATAAAAGCCTACATTAAAATCTGTCATATAAATTGGTCTCTTCATTAGAAATTAGCCTACTGATTGCCACCATTGATGGACAATTTTTAATATTAAAAATATCTGTATGACATTATATTCTGCAGTTCTTCCCTGTTGTACCGAATATCTATACTTTTCAAATTATCATATCGATGTTAGAAATTCAAATATTGTGACAAAATTAATTTGTAGGGTGCCACAAGTTTGTTAAAATTTCCAAAGGGTGCCGCGACTAAAAAAAGGTTGGGAAACACTGGGTTATATAATCAAATTCATATTTAGAAGTAACGAGTAAAGTAACAATACTTTTTGAATTTACACCATAATACAAGTTTCTATTTACCTAATTTATTGACTAACAATTACATCTGAAAACATTTCTCTACATCAAACTTTCATCATGAACTCAAGATGTCCAGACTTCCTGTGAATACCAATTTCAATTTGTCTATTCTTTGCATAAAGCTATTGCATGACCTCAAAAGACTTAATCTAGTGTACAAGGAGTACTTTTGCATCCTTTTTAAGCTTTAAAGATCCAGTTCACTCTAACTGCATGAAAAAATGACCAGTACATTCTTTTTAAAAAATCACCCTGTGTGATACAGACAAAATTAAAGTAATACAGGTTTGGAATGACATGAGAGTGAGTAAACGATGACAGAATTTATTTTCATTTTTGGGTGAACTATTGCTTTAATACCTGGATAAATATCATTAGAAGAAAGTAAAGGCTGTGGAAAATGCTTCTCTGAAATGTCATATAAGCGACACAGGTTATTACCTTCCCAGCAGAATGCTGGATGCACAGTGACAGAGAGCCATGCCAGGTTTACCGCGGTGCATCCCATCAAAAGCATGACACGGAAAAAAACGGAATGAGTTTCTGTAAAAACTGGGGACATAACCTCTGCGCTCTCAAACGGTGAACTTCATTTTCCCACCTCATTGCTCTCAATATGATTGATCTTCCCATTACATGAGGACACAGGGATCAAATGAAACAGACAATCCCAGGGAGTGTACAGAGAGCTCAGGTTCGTCCCCTACTGGGACTGATAAACTATGGATGTATAATGCTATTTAACTGCAGCGGCATCACAGGTGGGTTGAGCACTGAAGTCAAGTCTTTGGAATCATGGGACTAACTCATAAAAACAAAATGTGAGGCATCCAGGCATGTGAAATATTAGTGGAATATAATTACAACCTATTTTCTATTGGAATATATATATATATTTTAAATTCTGTGATGGCGAAGCTGAATTTTCAGCATCATTACTCCAGTCTTCAGTGTCACATTTTCCTTCAGAAATCATTCTAATATACTGATTTTAATATTTCTCATTTCTTATTATTATCAATGTTGAAAACAATTGTGCTGCTTAATATTTTGTGGAAATATTAAGTTCATGATACATTTTTCAGGATTCTTTTATGAATAGAAAGTTCAAAAGAACAACATTTTTTTAAATCATTTATTTTATAATAATTTAAATGTCTTTACAGTCACTTTTGAAGGGCCATAAGAAATCCATTTCATTTCTCCTCAAATTCTGTTTTATATTTTTTCCAAACTCTGTTTTTTTATTATTATTTTCCTCTTTTAATTTTTCGTGACTCTAAATTTTAGTGATCGAAAAGCATGCCAAATTAATTTAAATCATGAAACGTATACTAATTAGCAACACTTTACAAAAATTACATTTTTAGAAAATACATTTTATTTTTCCCCAAAATTCATCTATTCCGTTTTAATTTTGCTGGATTCCATTTTAATAGTTCCATTAATTTTTAATACTCAAAAAAGAATGTCTAATCAACTAAAACTTTAACAACTCAATTTATATATATTTTTTTATAATAATAGTGCCCTATGAAAATTTTATTTATTTATTTATTTTTCAGAAATTGTATTTATGATATAATACAATTTATTATCAAAAACTGTGGTAATCAAATGAAGGCATACACATTAACAATTTAATTAATCTTTTAAAATGTAACAAATGAAAATTAAGTCCAGTCTTTAAAAAAATATTATTGTTATTATTTATTATTATTGTGTTATTACTACTTTAGGAACTATACTCTACTGTAGATAGTATTACAGTAGTAATAGTATTTATGTAACAATTTCTTCAAGTTAACACAAACTTTTAATTTGATGGGTTGTCATGACATTTCTGTGTGTATTATGATATGGTGATAGTATTTTCTCAAACAAAGAGAAAGGAAAAATTGAAATCGCATCATATGACCCCTTTAAAATGCTCATGAAGTTCATATGTTCACATCCTCATACAGAGAGCAGACACTGAAAACAGTCTTTTTGTGATTTAATATTCACAGATACTATAGTCAATCTCACCATTTGATTCATTTTACTACTTTTGATTTATTCTTCCAAAATTTGCCAGATTCCATGACATTCCACGTTATCAGTAAATTCCATTTTTTATGACTGGATGATTCTGTCTTTTCATTAATTTAATGCACCATTGCTGAATAAAAGTATTAAATAGTATCAAATCTGTCACCTGGTCCAGTGGCACCATCAGCAGCCTAGACCATTTTTGTAGGTCTCTCTGAATTTCACCCTTAACATCCCCATTTTCTTGTCTTATCTGCTCTCTCTGCACCAATCAAGCAGTAAGCATTTCTCTCTCATTGCCCCCTTTTTATCATTCCCCTCACGGCAGCACTGATGGAGTGAAATGCTTTCTCCCGCCGTCCTCATCATGACCGCCCATTCCTCTTGTCCCACCTCTCTTTGCTTTCATGTTTTGTTCCCTCCCCTTATTTTGTCTTTAGTCTTATAGACCACAGGAACCAGATGAGTCTTCTGCACAATGTGACTTTGCTGCAGCCTGAAATTGAACTGCTGGTTTGGTCTGGCCAGAGGAGAACTGGCCCCCCGACTGAGCCTGGTTTCTCCCAAGGTTTTTTCTCCATTCTGTCACCGATGGAGTTTTGGTTCCTTGCCGCTGTCGCCTCTGGCTTGCTTAGTTGGGGACACTTCATTTCCAGCGATATCGTCGCCTTGATTGCACAGATACTATGATACTATGAACTGAGCTGAATGAAGACATCACTGAATTCAATGATGAACTGTCTTTAACTGGAAAATTAGTGTTTACTATTGTCATTTTGCATTATTGACACACTATTTTCCTAATTAATGCTGTTCAGTTGCTTTGACACAATCTGTATTGTTAAAAGCGCTATATAAATAAAGGTGACTTGACTTGACTTGACTTATTTACCCTCGGGAGAAGTGTAAGAGGGCATGCTAACATTTGTAGCTCAGACAAGAATACATAGAGAATTTCTCAGTGGTTGCAGGATGACTGTGTGAGCACATCATTGTCAAGCGTTGCTTTTGGCCAGAATTATGATGACTTGTGCCAAAACAGCGTTGTTGTTGTTTGCAGCTGTGTATGAAGATGACACACGCCAGTTGTACGGTCCGTGTTCAAACCCAACTTCAAGATTGCAATGCACATGTGAAAATCATTACAAATGGGAGACCCAATCATAAGAAACCTCGTCTCAAATGCCTAAGCAGTTCCCATGGCAATGGCAATGCCTTTGGGTGTATTGGAACGCCACATTTATGAGGTTGAGGAAAGACCTCTGCAATAATACGCCATGCAAATCTCTGATTCAGTTAAGCTGAGCACACAATTGCTGTTGTATCAGCATGGCTAAAGATACAATCTCTATAAATTCTGCAAACAAGTTAATATAGAGTAATATATACGGTAACACTTTATTTCGATAGTCCACTTTAGACATTCTATTAACAGTAAGTAACTTTGCAACTACATGTCAACTAGCAGTTAGTAGAGTATTAGTAGACTGTCTGCTTAATATCTTCTAACACTTTCTTTGTCAACTTATTCTACTAACCCTAAACCTACCCTAACAGTCTACTCTGTAGTTGCAAATGAATGATAATTAGTTGACATGTAGTTGACATGTAGTTACAAAATTACTTATAGTTAATAGAATGTCTAAAGTGGACTATCGAAATAAAGTGTAACCATATATACTATGACAAAGTTGCCAAATAAGGGCAAACGTGCATTTTGGTTTCTCCAAAATTTTAAAACCATTGCACTACTAAAATGCAGAATTAAAAGAAAAAAACGGGTAAGAGAGAATCTGTGTAGTGAAATGGTGTCAAAATGTTTTAGTGGAAATGTGTCTTAGACTCTCACTGAATGACAATCAGTTGTGATTATGGGTGTAAAATATACTGTAATGCACTGATCATTACTATACAGTACCTGTTTATTATTACATATTTAGTTCTTATATTCAAGAACAAAAATAACTATTTTCAGGTGAAAACACACACACACACACACACACACACACACACAGATACACACACTAAATACAGATTCCCCTTTTGGTCTGAATTTCTGCAGCAGTGGCAAGAACCTAAAACATTACATTTGAGCCTTTAGCCTGTTTTTAATAAAATAATAAAGAAGTGTATAATTACTTCAAATCAGACCAAATTATGACCAAATTTCAAACGTAAAATAATAATTAATCCATGGATTTGATTTTTTTTAATGTAAATGTACATTTAAATTTTAATAAATAATGTACTTATTAATCTAAAAACATATTTCTATTATTACGATATATATTAAAATAAACTGGTATAGCCTATTGTGATGACAGAGCAGAAGCTAAAAGACACATCAAACACAACACATATATATCTTGACAAATAAGATGCAGAGACGAGTGTCATTAAGGATCATGTAAACTTTGACAGTCATCAAAAAGTACTCTCATCCCAACGTCCTTCCTCACAAGAAGCATCAACATCCTCTCTTGAGGGAGCCTTATAATGAGAGGCTTGTCGAATGAGAGCACTCACCTTTCCTGCCAACTGCCAATCAGCCTTACTATCAATGTTCTGACCCACCTTATGGAAACTTGCCCATTAGGCAAAATTGTCTCTCTCCCCAAGAAGCTATTTACCACAGCAGAAGAAATAAATAAATAAATGCGCACACATCGAAAAATGTGTGTGTGTGTGTGTGTGATGTCAGATAGCAGGGGTGCTACTGACATCTGATGCCACCACAGCTTGAGGGCAAAGTGAGATGCCTGTCTGGGGCTCAGGGGCATCTTACACACACACACACACACACACACACACATAAACACACACACACACTCACTCACTCATACACAAGCAGTAGCTGCCATAGCTTGTCACTTCATGTTGGAATGAAGACTGAAAACATCTAGCTGGAAAACCGTGTGTCATGTGTTTACAAACGCTTATAGTCATGGTGATAACACCCAGTGATGATATGAATAAATATATACCAGCATATCCTCACCTTTAGCATAGCAACAAATGTGCGTGTGAGTATGTGTGTCGGTGTGGATGGAAGAGGTGTGTGGCGAGAGCCAAACGCCGCAGGTACTGCAGGTCAAATCACTGGTATACATCAAAGGGCCAGCCCGTCTCTCACTGAGACAAAGTCCAGCTCTAGAGAGACTAACATTACAGCGCTATACATTATACATGAGACTAGACCCAAGCCTCTGAGCCCTTAATGAAGAGCAAGAAAAAGTGCAGAAGTATTCTGCAAATCGTGAAGTATACAATGAGACATGCTGCTGCTACATCACATCAACTGCACACACACTCACATTTCTAAGGGTAAATCACACACATACACAGGCAAAAATCAGGGTGAATTATAGTGTAGATGGGAAAAAGTAGACATAAATAGCAAAAGACTGTGAAACAAATGAATATGTATGACGTGAAATGACCTTTAAAAGCCTCATATCAAGCCTTAACGGTGTGGATCACTTGCCTTAAATGGACTATGTAAGTGTGTGTGTGTCCAATTTGACAGTCATTTAATTTGAACAATTTTTTTGTAATGCAGGGCTCAAAAATAAGGGAAGGCCCAATGGCCCGGGGTCATTCTGAGAGTCTCGGGCCAGTTGACAGCACTGCAGTGTCACTACCTCTCACATTCACTGACCATGTACATATGAATTTATGCCTTGCAACCATAACATTGGGTTTTCTGTTATATATATATATATATATATGCACAGCTAGCCGTTATTTTCGTCAGTTACAACTTGTTAGATGTAGCATTCTACTCGCTTTAAATAAGACAGAGCAGACAAATATATTAAGTAGTGCAGTAAGATTACATTTATTTGAATGAATTATAGCATTTATTTGAATTAACTGTTGAGCGAGAAAGAGATGCGTGTGTGAAGTAGCCTACCTGCGCCATGGTGTTACTTTCGCTGCTGAGAAATATAATGTAGCAATTTAAGCTTAGGTATTTTATACAGGCGCAGGGCAGTGTTGACAACAGCTTATGTGCTCCTGAATGTAATTCAGACACGGTTGGGTGGCAAAATGTAATTTATTTGAATTAATTATAATAAATAGTTATTAGGCTACAATAGTTCTTCAAATACATCAGTTCTCCCCATTCAAAATAAAGACAAATAAATAAAGCAGTGCTACATTAAGTTTAATGAAATGCATTTAATTAGATAAAAACGAGAGAAAAAAATCAAAAAGCCTAGCGGAAAGTTTTGGCTGAAAGTTTTTTTTTTTAAGTT
>NW_015646846.1:2686176-2694904 GCF_001515625.1 Sinocyclocheilus rhinocerous | reverse complement strand
GTGTAGGAGGATGGATCTTTGCTTGTTGAGGCTCGAGATGTAAGAATGTCACTCCACGCCCTCCTCTCCGACAAAGACGGAGCCCAATATGACCGCAAACTAGCCTCGCATCGGTGGCCTGTCACTGACATCATTTGGTGACTCTCCAGTCCGGCGTCAGAGAGGCGACCGACGGCAGTGCTCCGCAAACTATGGTTTGTGTAAATTTCAGTGATACCTTCCACCTGAAAGACAATTTAGATTTGGAAAATATTACAGGTTATCTACAAACAGTTTGAATTCATAGGGTGAAAAATTGAATATCTATTAAATATATTAGCTACCTCTTCACAAATATTTTTTAGCATATTGCCGAGGTAGTTGATTCCCATCGGCTCCCTGGTAAACCACACTTCAGTGTCCTCGAGTTTGCACAAAGGGATGCGCCTGGGATGCAAATAAAAGGCTCCGGCATTGACAGGACAATTTGACAGGTATTTTTTGAAGCTTTCCACGGGACAAAGTGGGTCACCAGGGCACTCAAACATAAATCCTTAGCTAAGTAAATCGGAAATGTTTACTGTAACTGTCTCACTCTGTATTACTATTCAACTGTAACTGTATGTTACTATGGTTACCAATGTTTATAGGAAGCGCATTAATATAGAACGTGATTAAACTGACCTGGAACTACCTGTGCAGTTAAACGAATTTAATCAACACCTGCAAGCCAATCAGAATCAAGTATTCAGACAGACCATGGCATAAATTATATATATATATATACATATATATATAATTTTTGGACCACATGCTTGAATTGTATGATTTATTAGAAAACTTGAATTGTATGATTTATTATGATTTATTTAGAGTCACATTTAATCTCTTGAATATGCAGATCCCTTACTATAACTGTATGCATCAACTGTGCATTTGCATCATTATGCTTTTTCATGTGTTGTATAAACAAAACCCTATAATACCCTTAAAATGCTTAAAGGTATAGTTCACCCAAAAATGAAATTTTATCATTTATTCATCCTCAAGTTGTTCCAGCCCTGTATGAATTTCTTTCTTCTGCTGCACTTTCAGAAAGTGCAGTTTTAATATATGAATGTTTTCATAGACATTAATGTTTAAATGATGGTTTATTTGTGCTCTCTGTTATGCCAGGATAATTAGTTAACAAAATGACTTTGTCATGTTAACTTGTGTTGAAGTTTATTTAACTATAATTAAAACAGTGTATGCTATTCTGTGTCAGCTGCGTCACGCGGATACGTTGTTTTCGTTCAAATCAAAGCGTCACACCGTGTGACGCAGCTGACACAGAATAGCATACGCTGTTTGCGTTCAGTGGATACTCTCCAAAATGGCACCAGGGTGGCGCGGAGGAGACGAATTGTTGAATAAAGTCATTATTTTTGTTTTCTTTGCGTACAAAAAGTATTCTTGTAGCTTCGTAAAATTACGTTTGAACCCCTGATGTCACATGGATTATTTCCAACCTGGTCTCATGGCAAAAACGTACCTGGGGGCACATTTTCGCGAGACGCGAAATACGTACCAATAAGTACATATCACTGCAGTTTCCAAAAGAAATGAACACTAGAGGCAGTAAAACTCCGACACCTTTTATTCCTTTTCACACACATTTACAGAGTTTCGATTAATAAAGCGTAATTTTCGCTTCACCGATCTCCTTGCTACGTTTCTGGATCTTGATCGTGGTAATTACATTGCTGTCTATGGGAGGATCAGAGAGCTCTCAGATTCCTTCAAAAATATCTTAATTTGTGTTCCGAAGATGAACAGAGGTCTTACAGGTTTAGAACGAGATGAGAGTGAGTAATTTTCATTTTTGGGTGAACTAACCCTTTAAGGTAACCATGTACACCTTTTAGGTAATTGTTATAACAAACTATATGTAGTTGAGTGAACTTCAATTTGAAAGTTTACTTAGTCCTCTTGATTGCTTAAATATCTTAAATTCTTAGAACAAAATATTAGTTGAAACAACAAAATCAGTATCTTTGTAATAACTGTTAATGAACTCAAAATTTTAAGGCAACCAGGTTACTTTAAGTTAAACCAACAAATCATGTTTTACAGTGCATGGGAAAGCAGTATTTTCTTTTGTGCTGAGCAGAAGAAAGAAATTCATACAGGTTTGAAACAACTGGAGGGTGAGTAAATGATGACAGATTTTTCATTACTGGGTTAACTATCCCTTTAAAAATGCTTTAAATGCTTAAATATATCACATGGTTGTTAAAAAGTGTTCTCACTATTCCTCTCTTAAAGTGTAGCTGAGTTATGTATCACCACAAGCTTTTGTAACCAACAAATGTAAATGACTATAAAGTCATTCTGCTGCAGTGAGACCGACAGCATTAGGCTTTTAAAATCGATACACAAGTCCATTTTGCACGCTGCTAAATAAATCTACCTTCTCTCTGAGGAGCCTAGCATGACCGCTAAAGAGCAAACATCAGGACATCTGCTAGTGCGAGTGCTCTGGGAATGATCTCTTCGAAAGCGGTCCACTTTTCCACTGACCGGGGTTTTTTTATTTTATTTTTTGCTCAAGAAAAAAAAAAAATCAAACCACTTTTCATATCACAGACCAACACTGAAATATTGACTACACATTGAATATGACTACAGTAAATACACTAAAACTACTGTATGCAGTCCGGTGAAGACACTGTTGGAAAAGGGAAACTTTCACATAATATACCTTCGAACACAGGCATAGTTGTTGTTATGATGGGACAGTGTAGTGAATTTTCAACAATATTCATTTTTGGCTATATGAATATTACGATCATTTTAATGCACTTTTTTAGTATCACAACTGGCGTTCGACTTGGTAAGTTCAATTAATTTCCATAAATGAGTTCAAACTATCTGTTTTAAAAACTGAATCAAAATTCAATGATTTCAGTGCAAAAAAAAAGGATTTTTCAAAGTTGTAAATTTAAAAAAATATTATTATTATTATTGGAGTATGTTTTACAAAAAAAAAATACTATTTCAGTCTCCATACCTAAGTTTACGTTTAACATGTTACTTTCCATTTCCTTGTAATTATTTGTGAAATTTACTAGCAATTTATTTGTGAAAATTGTTTCTACACTGATTTTTTTTTTTCAGTATTTTTGTTTTTCAGTGTTTGTTTAATCACTCAAAAACATTCACAGAAGTCTTTGTGGAATTTCAAAAAAAATTTTTTTTTTTTTTTTTGAAAAACAGAGAATGTACATATTTTATATTGCTGTTTATGTATTGTTATATTGCTGCATTTAAATGAAAATAATTAAATTACATTCATTAAAAACACTATGTCTTATTATAAACTGGATTGTTTTATACTAAATCTGCTTGGATACAATGGCTCAAAAGTAATCTTTCTTTTAAGTAATCTATTTATAAGTTAGTAATTTCTAATTATTCCTAATATGTATATATTAGGTTGAAAAATGCAGATATTTTTTCACTATATTGCCCAGTCCTAATTGTTGTTGAGCTCTACTAAATGTGAATCCATTACAGCTCAGGATGTGTGACCTACTTAGGACTCTCTCTCTCTCTCTCTCGGTTAACTCTCGAAGGTAGTGCCCGTGGGTTCCACTCTGACATCAAAGGTCTGTTTGCCACCCACCACTTTTAGTGCTCATTGGAAACAAAAAAGTCTGTAACTAAAATGTTGCTCAACGTGAGCACACCAGTGTGGTACAGCAGGTCCACCGTCCTCTATTATTCAGTAGCTCATAAACAAGCTTTAGCTAATGTGGTCTCTTAACAGTGCTTTGATTCACACTAAGACATTCACATCTGTTTCTCTCTTGTTCTCTCTCTGTTGAGATAATTACAAAATACTAAAAAAAAGTAAGGAAATGTGAGTGGTTCTTGTACAAACGTCGCAAGAATGATGCTTGGATGTTGCTAGAGTGGTTTCAAGGGCGATGCTGTGTGGTTGCTAAAGTTTTGCTAGGTGGCCCAAGTCAGAAGAGTCTACAGTCAAGTATCTATGAAGGAGGGAATCAAGCCATATCTAGGGACTAGAATATCAGAGTAAGTCTATTGATTTTTATTTATTTTTTGCCCATTTTATAGTCCACTGTAACAAAGTCCGTAGTTCAGGGAAGAATGAGGGGGGAATCGGCGAACATTTAAACATAAAACTTTAATAATCAAATAAACAAACACAAAACGAAAGTAAAAGAGGCAGCCCCTCATGGACGACTGCCACATAAAACATAAAAAACAACAACAACATAAATAGTCCAGGCCTGGTCCTCTCTCGTCCTTCACTGTCGTCACTCCTCCTTTTATCCTTCCGGAGCTCCTCCATGGGACTCGAGACCGGTGAGTGGCACAGGTGTCGCTCATTATCATTTACTCCACCGGCCTCGCTCCGTTCCCACGAGCCTTGGTCCCGCCCCACTCATCACATCCACCAAGTCTGATCTCCTAGAAAAATAATATCACACCTCTCCTAAAGCCATACAGTTTGAGGCGTCCTCCATATCCATCGGATAAACGGAGCGGGATGAGTTACTTGCCAAAATTTATTATGTTTGAAACGACAAATGAATCAAATAAACTGGATAACAGAATCGTTTTCCCACTCACAGATGGCTGCACAGCACTCTGGGAAACCCGGTTATTTTGTCTGCTTGCCCAAATATAAATTATATGATTATCATCACTTTTTGAGAACATTTTCAAAAACCAGGTGAAATGAAATGTAACATTTATAGCCAGAACAAGTATCAAAAACATGGACCTGGTGTTCATTGCATAGCGCTGAGGAACATTGTACTTTTAAGGGTATAATAGTTATGTTTGGAGTAGCATACTAGTGTACTACACTTAAAGTATGCAGTATGTATCTTCATGTAATTTCTGTGTGCACAGAATTACCTACTAGATTTAAATGTGTATTATACAATATGTGTCCCTCAATGCATTGCACACAACTTGATCTTCCATTTCTATTAAGAAATATCAACCATAATATTTTATCATCTCCTTTTTGTCAATTTGATTGGACCACCAAGAGTTGAGATTTTTTATAAAAATCCACAAATCCAATTTTATAATAATCCAGAACACTGGATTAAAACTGCAAAAATAACATTTTATTTCCAAAATGATAACCAGACAGTCTTGTGTAGCCCCTCTGGCTCTAATCGACCTGCTCCAAGCAGGATTCACCTTGCACAGTTCTTACTAGATGGCCTCCGTTAAACCTGCATACTATTTTAAATGTGTAATGTTCCATAATGCTTACTTTTCACATACTATTTACGTATACTAAGATAAATAGGCAGTATTCATTGAATACCGCATAACTGTGCTAGAATTCCATTCTGAACAAAAAGAAAAGGAAAAGAAAATCAAGGTACAAAAACAAGAAAATTATATTTCAATAAATAAATAAAGTACAAATAAAAAAACTACAATTAGGCAAAATTATTCAAATTTCAAATGAAAATTATAGATCTAGAATATTTTGTCAAAGCAGCAATACTAAAACCAAAGATTCTTATGCATTTTTGTTTTAAAATAAATTGAACACACCTTCAAATTGATTTGAGAATAAATATGAACATTTAAAATGCAAGCTTAATTTGAGGGAAAGCTTTGATTTCAAATAAGCATTTGAAGTATAACAGTAATATATAGCTACACTGTGCTGCTAAAAACAAGAATCTTTTAATAAATAAAATATTTTCAGTCTTGCTTCATTCAAGTGTGTAGAAGATACACTTGTATGCCTATAACCTACAAAAACAAAGCAGCCATGGGGACATTACCAAAAAGGCTGCTGAGTGAACAGACTTGCCTTAAAGGGACCTCACTGTAGTGTTCGCCGTTTGACCATCCTTAAAAGTCAATCTTATGATGGTCACATGTTGGCCAGAGACTGTCTAGACAGTGTGTGTGTTGGGTAGGACTGGTAGCCAGGCATAAAATGCCTGTAAGGTATGGCAGAAAGCCCGACCTCAGATCAGTGGCCTGTCTGGGCTCTGCCTTCAAGAGCTTGTCTGCTGCTGTGCTGATTTGCTCAGAGTCCCTTTAACCACCAGGAGGGAATATACACTCTTGCTCTAACATGAGCAGCTACCGAGAATATCAATGGCAAACCTAGCTGCCTCTCCCTCACTTCATCTCATTCTTTGCTTTCCCTCCCCACTTTATCCACATAAATGATTAAGCCCTCTGCCATTTCAGGCACTCCCATAATCAGCAGCATATCTAATTAAATCACAGTTTAATCACAGCAGCCTTTAAATCTCACAGCCCATTAGTTTAAATCTTGACCAGTTATGCGTGCACATGCTCACAGATTTACAAACATACAGAGAACACCAACCACTTAATGGGATCGTATTCCACAATTAGAAGGCTTTTTTTTTCCTGAAGTTCACTTACAAGAACACTAGGTTCCAAAAACTATTTTATATAACTTCAACAGTGTTTGTTAACAGGAGCAAAGGAAGCAATGTTTCCTTACTTTAGCAAAGGAAAACCAGTCTCCTCTTGGCTTATATCGAAATCCTCTGACATTCTTCTTTACAAATCCTCGTTTTGTACTTTTAATTAGTTTTTGATCTCTCCCCTGCACTTCCGCGTGCGTCACTTCTGAGCGGTGCATGCGCAAAGTCGACCTCATACGTCATCCGCCCGGAGCTGCTTCCGTGTAGGACTGTTGGCGCAAGCTACATTAAAGTGATTATTACGTTTTGAATATGGATATTTTTCTTACAAAAACGCATCGATTCACTACAGGAGGCCTTTGTTCACCCCCCGGAGCCATGTGAGACACTTTTTTTTATGGATGGGCGCTTTTTTATTTAACTTCTTTTGGACTGATGCATGCAACACCCGCTGAGTGGCATTAAACAGCTTGAAAGATCAAAGACCATTTTTAATATAACTCCGACTGGATTCGTCTGAAAGAAGAAAGTCATATACACCTAGGATGACTTGAGGGTGAGTAATTTGTGGGCTAATTTTAATTTTTCGGTAAACTAACCCTTTAAAGAGATAGTTCATTAAAAATGAAAATGTTGTCATTAATTCACTCTCATGTTACTCTAAACCTGCATGACTTTCTTTTTCTTCTGTGGAACACAAAATAATATATTTTGATAGTATTTTTTTTCTATACAGTAAAAGTCAGTGGCATCCACTAATGTTTGGACCCTAACGCAGGATTATTATAGTTACCTAAAACTAAAACCATTAAAAATATATATATATATAAATTTAAAAAAAAACTTTTTTATTAATTCAAATAAAATCAATAACTATTTAAATACTAAAATAAACTTAAAAATACACTTATTTTGTTTCATTTAGTATAACTTGATGTACTAAAATAACTAAAACTAGAAGTAAAAATTTATTTAAAAATTAAATTAAAAAACAAATAAAAAAACTTTAATTAAAAGTGACAAAATTATTACAATTTTAAAACTTAAAATGAAAATGGAAAATATAAAATAAAAACAAATTCAAAATATTAAGAAAAACTATAATAATCATTGATACTAAAATAACACCAGATAGATAGATCATGCACTGATGATGAATTGTGCAAAAAGTTATACGTGGATTAATAATGGAAACAAGGAAAATTGTGAATGCATTTTCACTTTAAATACAACACATTCCCTGTTTCATCCAATATACTTCCTAACATACACACACTCACACACACAAGTACACCCATGCACAAGATCCGCCTCATCAATTCACGCTGGAGCCATGTAGGGCCCATCCTGGTTTTCTTCCCATAGTTTACACTGTACCCTTCACACAGCCCATATGAATCATGTAGATCATTGCTGCTGATTCTGTATAAATATGCATCAGCATGGCAGCTCAGCGCCTGGAGAGCTTTATTATATGCCAGCTGTGCCAGGACAATGGGGCAACATTCATTTCTTGCCTTATTCATCATAAAACACATACGCCGGCACACGCTACGCACACGGTCGGGTGCCAGGCAGCTGATGTAGTTTACCCACGGCGAGTGCCAATCAGCCCTGCTATCAAACTGGCACAATTCCCACAGCAACAAACACACAAGCTTCCTTCATATTCCTCTGAATCTCATGTGTCCCTCTTCCTCATCTCCGCCTTTATCAATTCTCTCTTTCCATGTGCCAAAGGAGATAGTTATCTCTCCTCCTATACAGCCATCTCAGATTAATACTCATGCTTTGAAAAAGCCACAGCAGAGAGAAGAGACACAGATAACAGGAGTTTTCAAATCCCAAACTAAATTTGCAATTCAGAACTAAGAAAAAAAGGGGGGAGGATCCAGAATGATGGAAAGCATCTCAAAGGAGGAAGCGTGTGAATGACAAAGACTTGCTGACTTAATTTGTTCAGTGTCTCAGATAAGCCTCATTTGTAGCAATGCATGCTGGGAAAAAAGGCAGTGGCACATGGATAAAATCTGCCCTTAATAATGGATATGAAACAGGTAGATGACACGAGGAAGACTCATCTGAAAGATAACGACACTCGCTCTGGCTCCAAGATGAAATGAGGCACACAGACTTCCACATCTGAGAAACAAAACACAGTTCTGGTGAAAACAGCATCTAGTTCTTAAAACACAGCCTACACTACACAGCAGCTCTGGTCCAAGACCTAGTGTGTTTCATTTTGGAGTAGTCATCACATATACTACTGAGATGAACATGTTCAATAAAAACATCCG
>NW_015646846.1:2685241-2685941 GCF_001515625.1 Sinocyclocheilus rhinocerous | reverse complement strand
TAATGTAAATATATAAATATACGTACATCAGGGGTCAGAAACTGATTTAAAATATTTTTTTTTAAATTATACTTTTATTCAGCAAGATATTTATAATGTTACAAGAGGTTTAAATAAATGCAATTCGCTGTAAAAAAAAAATAGAATAAAAATGATAACATTTTATTCATAAATGACTGTTTTTAATCAAATAAATGCAGCTTTGGTAAGAATAAGAGACTTTATTATATAATTTACACACATAGTGAAGAGAATAAGATTGAAATAAAGGAAGAAAGGTTTTGAAATGTAACTAAATTTAATTATAATTGGAGCCAAAAAAAAAGGTTTATTCTTTAGGTATTCATGAAGGCTCTGCTTTATTTCCATTAACACAAATGTTAAAACATTTCTTTATCTCCAAAGAAACATGAAAACTAAAGCAGCCTACAGAATGAAAAAAAAATGGGACCAGGTTGTTGAACACAAGGCACTGCAAAGAACTACTGAAGAACCTTAATTTTGAATACATATCATATGATGCGATTTAAATTTTTCCTTTCTCTTTGGAGTGTTACAAGCTCTTGGTGCATAAAGAAGATCTGTAAAGTTGCAAAGACTAAAGTCTCAAATCCAAAGAGATATTCTTTATAAAAGTTAAGAGTCAACCACGCCTACCTAAAACGGCTCGTTCTAACACGCCCCCACATACCTACATCAC
>NW_015646846.1:2671686-2683467 GCF_001515625.1 Sinocyclocheilus rhinocerous | reverse complement strand
ATATTTAAAGGATTTGCCACTGACGATTCAAACGCGAGTTCTGAGCAATGTGCTTGTTGTTTGTCATTTCTCCGATCACACATGCAGACATGGTTTTATGTTTACGCGGCGCGATACAACGCAATGCGTAAAAAGACAGTATAAGTCATTATAATCCGTAATTATGTATGCAACAAATGCAACAAATGCCTCGTTTATAATGGGTTTTAATGTTTTTGTCTCGTCGCTCCGGCCGGACCAGTATGTTAACGGACGCTCCTTCGTCGAATCCGCCGGCCGCGCCGTTCTCAAGCCAACCCGCCGGCGCTCACTCAAGCCGGCCTCTGCTCACTCTAGGCCGCTGGCCGCCGCTCACTCTAGGCCTCTGGCCTCCGCTCACTCTAGCCTGCCGTGTGTTTCATTGTGAAAGCAAAACAGGAGGGGCATAGAGGAAAAACAAATGTACTGTACAGTATGTGGAAAATAATGTGTTTTTTTTACCTTAAACTGCATAAACACATTTCATTACACCAGATACACAAAATAATGTTCTTTTTAGCAACATCATATGACCCCTTTAAACAAAATGTTTAACTACACCTTGTGCGTGCAATGTCTATTAATAAAATAACCATGTATTCCAAATCAGTTAACCTATAACAGCTGAACTGGGATCTGTATTTGTACCAGTGTTTGGGGTATTTTTTTTAGTCGTCTTCAGCTAATACAGCGATTCTTGTAGAATGTTTTCCCTGGCCGGCCTCCACATGAAGCTCTGAGGTAATAAAGATTGCTCTGAAATGGCTGAGTATCATGGCACTTTTGTAATTATGGAGGAAATCAAACTTTCCCCTGCTCTCTGTGGACTCTGCTGGGAGAAAAAAAAAACTCTGCAAACTCTAAAGTAATATAAGGGTGCATCTGGAAAGAAATTTAGGTTGAGTCCTCTTATAATGTCCCAGCATGCCTTCATTTAAAAGGAGACCAGGGTGTGTAATGTGCAATAATTCCCAAATGGCCCTTGGTTTAAAATTCACCAGCTAATGCATTAACAAAGAAGTAAAGCCACAATTTTCTTCATTAAACTGACAGAGCAGGATGAACAAAAGTAGCCATATTTAATCAAAACTTTTGCTGCTGTCTGCATCTGTTTAACAAGCACGCAATGCCATTTTGACACACTTGTTTTCTATTTTGTCACGTCAAAACATCTTTTGCTCACATCATTTGCAGACACGATGTAGCTTTGTATCTGAGTGAATGAAACTGATCCAAGGTCAGTAAAAAAAAATGGCACAATCTAGTTTGCGTAAATCAGTCACGCAAATGAATGCGGTTCTCCTTCAGTCACTGAAACTGAAAAGCCATGAGATTTGTCACTGAAATTCACTCATTGTAGCTGAAAACACACCACAAATAACACATGTGGCGTCAGTCGAGGAAACCGATGGGCTGCAGCACACCTCTTTAAGGCTTTCATCTCTGCTTTATCCTTTTACACCTCCACACAGCTATAGTATAGATCGTCCTTGACGACAGCATAAATCAAGCATCGCACCATAACTTAAGCCTGGGTTATGTGCCAGCAAACGCATAAACTTAATTAACTTGTACCTTACAAGGTGTGCGTGTGCACAGAACTGTAATGAAAACTTAATGCAAGACCAGAATTAGCCAGATGAACAGGTGAAACAGACGTGAACTGCAATAAAGAGACGAACGATGGAGAAATGAGGATGGTGGAAGTGTCAAAGGGGTACAGAAAGCCTAGTAAAGGTTTTTCATAGAGACATAGCTCAACAATGGACCTTGTATCCCTATGTGAAGTCGTAAGCAATTAGAGTAGAATGAAGTCACGAGAGGTTGTTACAGTGATTTTACCATAGTTAAAGGAATAGTTCACTCACAATGAAAACGTAATTTACTCATACATCCTCATGCTTTTCTAAACCCAAATAACCTGCATAAAGGTGATATAAAAATACTAAATATTAGAGAAAAATAAATTAATAAAAAATAATAATAAAATCAGAATGTAAAAAACTGTTTTGACAGGGGATCCAGAATAAAGCAATAGCGTACTAGCTTTTAGTGCAAAAGCACTATAAAGAAGTCAGATAAGACCAGGAACATGTATTAATAAAGTAATTAATATTACCATTAATTCCCCATAATGGTGTAAAGAACAACCTGGACTACTTTTTTGCAGCACATTACATGTATTAGCAATTTTAATCCCAAAAAAATTCCTCTGCTAAGGGAGTTCATTAGCTGAACTGTTTATGGCAAGCAAATGGGCATAATAATACAGAATTTTACTGATATGCAGTCTGTGCATCTCCGCTATTTTACATCAGCTTTGAATGTGGCATATCTAGTCAGATTACAGAGCCGGAAATCTGTTTCATAAAAATGCAATCACCCAAACTCTGCCAATAGATATAGATACGAAAAAAAGAAAAAAAAAAGATTATTCTTCCTGAGCTTCAAACCAAGTCAATTACAGCGTTACTTTGCTCATTTCTATTGTATCAATTTGCTCTGTGAAAATCATGGCTGTCGCAGGAAAACATTTCATTACTGTAACGATGGCACGATTCATCAAGCCCTCAACATGATCCATCACCGTATTATAAAAAGCCATCTGAGTTGCACAGATTTCATTGCAGAATATCCACCAGTTCATGGCTAACAGCTATGATAAAATGCGATAAGAAAACAAAAATGGAAAGAAAGGACAAATAACTGAGGGAGACAAAAGGAAAGCTGGGCAATTTGCTCAAGGTCACAGGATTCTAGAGCGGGCTGTGATTCAGTGGATGGACTCTCTAAGGAAGGACTACAAAAGATGGGGCGGGAGGAAGTCAGCTGCTTCTTGCCGAGCTGACATTTTTGATTAAGTCTTTCTTGGAGAAACGTTTAAATGGAAGTGCTTCCGCATGACAGTTTCATAGTTATTCATAGCACGCTTGTATGTTACATTTATCTCTATTCTTCGTATGCCGGGTCATTAATTTAATACATTATCTACAGCATTGTGTTGGAAAATAAGCTGTTTGTCCTCTGTAATCTCCATTCGTCCTTTCAGGATGACTTCCGCTGCATTTGACACACACCATCGGCCAGAGGTTTTGTCCTCCTGTGGATCATAGGGGAGTGCATGAGCCATGGAGATTAGCCCTCCACGCTCAATAGCCCTCAACTGCAATGTTAAAGTACTTCCAGGTCATTTCAGCAGTTTAAACGGATCATCTATAGTTTTTCATGCTATGATTGGCACACTCAGCATGGTAATGTTTTCCTAAATTCAACAGATAGAAGAGTATTAGTACTTTAACACTTTATATGGCTCTTGAGAGCCAAATGAGATCAATTTTATGGAAAATGTAGATAATACTGTTCAACGGCAAAACATATATGTAATTATAAATGATGGAATAATAATAATAATAATGATGGAATGATAAAAATGATGGAATAATAATAATTTAAAGATTGTGACACAGAATTTATTTGGAAATATATATATAAATCCTGCACATTACACAAACTTCATCATCACAAAATCTTATTTGCAACATTTCGGTCAATCAACCTACCTCAGACTCAAGCCTGTGGAAGGACAATTGACTGAAACATTGCAAATAAAATTTTGAATTTCGAAACATTACAAATAAAAATAAAAAAAACCCTGCAAACTACTCAAACTTGCATCATCACAAAATTGTATTTAAAACTTTTTTTAGTCAATCAACATTCCTTAACCTCAAGTGAATGCAAATAAAATTTAGTGATGCAAATTTGAGTATTTTATTTTTTATTTTTTTTGCATTTATATTGTAATTTTATCCAACGCACCTTGCGATGCACTTTTTATCTGACAAATTATTTACTAAAATAAACATTTTAAATACATGAATAAATACTAATAATGTAATAAATTACAGTAAAGTCCTTGTGAACCATAACAAACAAGAAATTCATGTGAAATTCATATCAGTTGCAGCATTTTGGATTTGATCTGCTCTCCTAGTATCACTTTTGCTTAAAGAATGCAACATATCATGGTGAATTATGTCTCTCATGTCACTTTTTTACTGTTATCTGTTTTGAGACCAGATGGCACCTGCAATTCCCATGCTTCCACTTTTCAAGTTATGAGAAACCTCCGCCACTCTTGCTCAGAGAAATATTAACACAGCAAGACGACAGAGCAATAAAGTCACAAATTAATATTCACAATAGGTTCTAATTAACACTATTACATTATTTCTCATTATGGCAAATGTGGAAGTGATGAGATAAATGATGAGATAAATAACTTGAAGTATCATCTTCCCACACAGACAGCTACTTTTCTGAAATGAATCAGTAAGATTTGGGGGGAGGGTCAGGTCAGAGCCCATATATTATAAACTTATAATGGGTCGAGGATAGACTTGTGCCGGTATTCGGTAGAGCGATACACTTTTTTTGAACTAAATTTCAACATCGTGATAATACAGCATACCGTGATAAAAGCATTAGCAATTAATCGCAACATGAAAATTTGATACCGGCATATCCCTAGTCGAGGATGACAGAGTGGCACAGAGCGGTGGTGTGAGTCAGTGCTGCACATGTCAGTTAGGGGAAATGGTTAAGCAAACCAATCTTCATCAAAGCAAAACAACTAAATGTTAGACTACACAATCAGACAGGCATCCCACTGCATTGCATCTCGCCGTTTCTTCAGTATTTCATAGTAAGAGCTCTGCCTTTTATATAGTTAGGAGTGAAAATTCCTTATTACATAATAAATAAAGGTCAGGGGGCCTGATTAAATGTGTTCATTTTTTGAACTTTTTTTATGTATTATTATTAATTGTACTAAACTGACACATTTAATTGACAACACTACAGGCAAAAACAGCATATAATCAAGCTCAAATGGCAATTTACAGTAGAAAAAAAAGAAAAAGAAAGAATTTGGTATAGTATTCTTACATAAATTGAAGACAAAATGTGTTTTACTGAGAAAAAACAAGATTTGGTTTTTAAAAAGACTTTTTCCAAAAGGTACATCTGGAAAAAGGGGGGTCGTCTTATAATCAGGGTCATCTTATATTCGGGCCAATACGGTATATATATCATGTGAGATCAGTGAGATTAAGTGTGTAGACTAATGATTTTATATCATGCAGGATATAGATTCTTGTATTAAATAAAATGTGTTTAATCAAAAATATGGTCAGGGGGCATGACTAAATGTGTTTTAAATGTGATAAAACATTTTTTTAAATAATGAATTGTACTAAATTGACACATTCAATTGACAGTCCTTTAATTTGGGCAAATCATTCTAACCTTTTCAAGGTAACGTCTTCAATGAGCTTTTTCACATATTCTTCACTCTCATCCGGATGCAGGCCACATCTGAAAGCAAAAACAAGCTAATTTGCTCATGCAAGTGGAGATGGCCTTCAGATTGGAAAAACAAGGCAATGAAGAAATGCTATGCATGTTAGATTAATAGCACTGGTCATCCGTAAACGCTTTCCAGTGCCGTAATTGGTATATGATTACATGCGTTCAGCCATGCTCAGATCCACAGTGACAGGTGCCTATTGGAGATGAAAAGAAATGAGGGATGAAGGAGGGGTAAACTGAAGGGGTAAGGACCAACGAGAGGCATCTCATTAACCACTGATAGCACTCGATGAGTGTGAAATTGCATTTTGTGAGGTGTCGGGGTGTGTTATGGCACTGATCTAATAACTGGCACGCTAAAACAACTCTGGCACATCGTAACGACCCGAATGTGACTCTTAGAGAGAGGACAAAAATGGGGATGATGTATGTTAGCATACTTTGACAGCACAACAACAGGAATAGATGAGTGGAGTGGCGCAGGGGCAGTTTTGACAGGGGAGGCAGAGGAACAATGCATCGGCCTATTACTGTCCTGTCAAAGCATAAAAACAAACAAACAAGTAAAAAAAAGCATGCAAATAAAAACAAGTGACTGAAAATAAAAGAAAAGAAAATAATAAAAGAAAATATGGGATAACTGTACTTTACTGTACTGACTTCTTTTTTTTTTTTTTTGCTGTTAAAGGTCTAATAATAAAAAAATAACTACAATCAAAAGCATCCTATCAAAAAAAAAACTCTTGAAATCAGTTCAATGTTTTTACCAAAGAAACTCCCCACTCCAAAGTCCACAGCAGCAGACCAGGGAACATAAAAGTACCCACACCTCACTATGAAGAGAGCAATAAATTAGGTAGCACAAATTATTCCACCAAAAAAACTATTCCATTCCAAAGAACCACTCCAATTCCTTTTTAAATAGACACTCCAGAGTGAACAAGCTTCTTGAGTATTGGATTTGCTGAAGCAGACAGTTGACCTGCACATTCCTGTGTCTTACTGCCTGAACAGTCATTCTGATACACAAAAAATAACTAACAATACTGCAGTTAAAAAATCTTATTATTCTATCTTACCTTATTAAAGGAATAGTTTGCCCAGACATGAAAAATGTTGTCATCATTTACTCACCCTCATGTTGTTTCAAACCTGTATGAATGTTGGTAACCAAACAGCTGTTGGTAGCCATTGACTTCCATAGTATTTTTTTTCCATACTATAAAAGTCAGTGGCTACCAGCAAGTGTTTGGTTACCAACATTGTTCAAAAAATCCTCTTTTGTGTTTTAATTTTTGTGAAAATTAAAATAAGTAAATGAGAACTGGGTGAACTGTCCCTTTAAAAAATCCATATGAATACATGCAAAAAGGAAATTAAATATTTTAATTTTAAGATATCTATGATTCTAATTATTTTATATCATGCAGGATATAAATATCACTTCACTCCTTTCTTGTATTATATAAAATGTGTTTAACCTAAAAATACCAAGGCACATATTGCTATATAAACAAAATGTGTTTCACAAACACATTCACAAACATCCCGAAAACAACTGTGATAGCAGACAACTATTGCACTGCATTGAATTCTTGGAAAGGACTCCATCATTGTCTCTGGAACGATGGGATTCCAACTACATGCAGGAATGCTGGGAAGTGCTTTCGTGTCTTTGTTGTGTGTTTGGTAGGATAACAAGATTACGTGTGACTCTTGGCAAATCTACCGCCTCCGAAGATTAGGCCAATTACTCTGTTGTCTGCAACGGCAGACAAGAAACAGAGAATATGACTGTTTCTATGGATCTTACGTGATGATGGGAGGGAAAGTCAATCTACTCTACAATAATGGCATTTTTTATAACAAAGGATGTTTGTTGTTTGTTTATGTGGTGGGTGTTGACATAGCTTCTTAGTACAGCCAAGGTTAAGAAAGTAAAATACTCGGCTGTTTACTTCAAGAGGCTGAAGGAAAAGAGAAAGAGAGATAAATGAAAGACTACAAGCTGCTAGGATGATAAAAGTGACACCTGAAGAGACTCAAAGCCACATAATCGCATTAAAACCTTACAACAAACTTAGCCGTTCTGTTTGGTATGCTACAGGCGGTGGGCTGAGCTGAAGCCAAAAGAGAACAGTAGTGCTTTGGACACTAACACTTTAAAATTAGTAAGTTAACACATGTATGTAGAATCATAAACCATGTAGCTAAACACAAGAGGCTTAATAACATACCAACTGGATATTTAATGGGCATTTTAAATAACCAAATCGATCTAGTACTTACTGTATATTTCCTTTTGTTTGTATAGACACTGATATATACAATGTGTAAACCAAAATGGTTGTATTTAACTCAGTTTTTTGAGGTTTTGCTGGCATTTCTGAGGCCCAAAATCAACAAAGAGCTTCTAAAACTTAATCCATTACATCAGTGGTGCCCAATCCAGCTCCTGTGGGCCAACATCCTGCAGAGTTTAGCTCCAACCTGCTCCAACACACCTGCCTGAAGGTTTGTAGTAATCCTCAAGACCTTGATTAGCTGGTTTAGGTGTGTTTAATTAGGATTGGAGCTGAACTCTAGAGAACATTGTCCCTCAAGCAGTAGGTTTAGATACCACTGCCTTACATACATATAAATGGAAATGATACAAATTTACAAATGTTGGAAAAACTAACTAAATTAAAGAGGTTTAAGTTGAAGTACTAAAAGTCTGTTCTAAATGAATTGTGAAGCCCAAATTATTAAATTCTGCCATACAAAAACTGCCAATGATTGTACTTTTATTAAAAGTCACATCTATAAATAAACTTGACATTAAAAAAGGTCTGTCTTGGACAAAGTTTCTTTATTTACTAATAGGCATGAGCTGTGCTGTGGAATCAGGAAATTCAATGAAATTAAATTTTCCCAAATAAACCTCCATCTTCCATCAAAAACAGAGCGTTTCATGCCATTAGATGAACCAATGATGCTGTGTTGAGCTGGTTGGGATGCTCAAATAAATAGAATGCTTTCATAAAGTGCAACAGTGGGGTTCTGAAAGTAAAAAATCCCACTCATTTTCTCAATAGGCAAATTGATTTTTAATGACAGACCTATTGTGAGCTATGAGGTTCTTAATTCGCTGGTATATGCTTTTTGTCTGATTTTCAAACACTTTTTGCTTCAAATCATTGTTTTTAATGTTGTGATTCACCATGTAGCTGATTGGTTTGGTTTATGGTTTATAACTCTTATAAACAAAGACTTTTTTTAAAATCCCTATGGGAAAAACGAAAGGGAAAAACATTTCCAGAACCAAGCCCACTGACAAAGTCTTGCTTATGCAATTCCCAACATAATATTCAGAGGCAACCACTATACTGACATATTAAAAAATGTCACACTTCAGTTTTAAGTGCACACATCGCACCTATACCTGTATAAAGTGGTAAACGATGGACAAATGCACATGGAAATCACAGAGCAGTAGCACATCAACCCTGTGTCTAACACTTCTTCATTTTGCCGTTCATCTGCAAAGCGTCTGGAACAGCAGGGGGTGGCTATGCCCCTGAGATTTGTGGCCACACTCGGTTGAGCAAAGACGACACACACGTAGTTGGCATACACAGAGTGCTGGGTGAAGCTCTAATGCGTCTCCATCCTCCCTCTCTCAATCAGTCCAGAACAAATATCTGATTCCATCAGATTAACAGCCTCAGTTTCGACAATTGCCACGCCGTGCCTTGGGAAGACCGAATTCATGCTTTGTGCGCCAATATTCGTTTCGCTACAACTGTGCCAATTCTATATGTCAAGCCTATTTGGTGGCATTAGAGGACACCCATGGAAGAAAAACCGGGAAAGCAAGCATGGAGAGAGAAGGGATACAAGTCAATGACGAAAAGAAAATCACCTTCCAAATTGTGGCCATCTCCATTTGAATGACCTCATCATGACAAGATGCACAAAGTTGGCACCAAACCCAGCTGGGACTGATAACAACTCCCTTCGAAATTACAGAGACAATCAATAACCTAGTCTGAGCATGCATAATTATTATGGCAGGGGACTAGAAGAAACACACAAGTCAAAAAGGGATCCTCAATTACCTACAGGCAATGGAGCGGGCGCCATGCTGTCAAATGATTGGTTTTCTCGGCAGCCCTGTGTATTGTACTGATCAACCAGGAACAACCAGGGGAGTCTCAGCACTGAATAAAAAGGCCATGAAGGTGACACTAACAACATGCTCTGTATATACTGCTATACACACCTCAAACACTAGACACTTCTATATAAAACTACACATTAAATGCACACTATTAGTGATTACAAAAGTACAGAAAGACTGAATGACTGACAAGTGGGTCTTTTCAAATGCTGCGTTCTTAATACATTCTTGACATGATATCAAAGTAAACACAGTTATATCTTAAGTGAATCTAAACAGAATTGATAAAAATGTGGTCACAAATTAGATCTGAAAGACTGCAAGAGCTAACATGCTGTCTATTATGTCATTCATAATATTCAAAGAAGGCTAATATTCTCAAGAGAAAAACACATCCTGCTCTTGGCTGGATAACGTCAACAGCTTTAATAAAGCCATACAGTCACATACTCAAAAAACTTCAAACAGTCTTTGTTCTATTGATAATAATGTGATTTGTTATAATAATGTGTCTTTGTTCTTTTTACTTGTCTTTTTCAAAGCTGTTTAGGCTACATGCCATTGTTTGAATGTATTTTTTATTCATTTCATTTGCATTAACTTTTTCCAAGTAGTTAAAGTTGTTAAACTTTAAAATAATTAAACTGTTAAATGCAGTATATATACACATGCATATACAGCACTCCTATTCTATGTCGATATCCATAATTATCACGATCAATTTCAAATCTTTCGTTCTTTCAAGTTTAAAGGCAGATTTTTGCTCCTAAGTGAAAGTTGTAAAAAAAAAAAGACCATTAATTGTGGTTTTAAACGACTCTTTAAGGTCAGAACATGACAAACACTTCAAGTTTTTGAATTCTTTACACTTTTCCAGTCATTTTTCCTTAACAAAATAAATATCTTAATAGAAAAATTAATTTCTTAGTTTCTGCATGTTCTAATGAGTGATATCGTTTCAAATCATGAAACAGGTTTGTGTTGCCTGACTTTGATGACGTGTATATTCAGCACAGTTTATAGTGCAGGCTGTAATATTAATAATATTACTTTTTTGTCTCAGAAATGCACATTTGACAGTAACTTGAGTTAGGATGCAGATATCAATTTACATTCATTATCGAAAACAGTAACATCTGTAAAAATTGTAACAACCTAATTTTTATGTGGTGAAATTTAATTATTCTGACTATTTGAGTTTTATTAACATAAACCATTGGTCTTCCATAGTAGCATACATTTACATCATGACAACCACAATTAAAACCACACATATAGCACCACAATACCATGGTAAAAATTTAACTATATGGTTTTTAGGTATTAGTATGAAAACAGTAGTCTAAATACATTTAGTATAAATGCACAAACGCTATAGCTTAATCACAAAAAATACTGTAATTAAATTCCATTACTCATTTAATACATGTCTACATTAATAATAAAATTCGATATGAATATCCCACTTTTCTGCCACCATACCATGGTGCAGTTAGTTTAACTACAGTAAATCCATGGTAAATGATGGCGATTTGTAGACTGAAAAGCCTTCTGACTGTATCGTTGCACACTGTGTTTCTCCCGTTTGTCAGCGCCGTTTCATCCAGCTTTAAATTAGTTTAAATCACTGAGTCATTTGTGTTCTTCGCTGAATTCAAGCACTTCACACTGGATCTCAAAGCACTGTTTAGTGATCGCATGAGCGAGACTTATCAGCGAGTAAACGCATAGATGCTCCAGTAAGCTTGCGCTGCACTGCCGTTTGAACTTTGAGCAGAGCGGATAAATGCTCTGTGTGGCTCGGTTCAAATGAATAGTGCTGTTTCGTTCCGCTTTTGGCACATAAATATTTTATCATATCAACATTTATCGAACTCTTGTTATCATTTTATCGAGGAAAATTATATCGCGATAATTATCGTTATCGTTCCATATATATGGGTTGTTGACGTGACTTGGCATTTTCACTGTCCCACAAGATAAAAATTTATATAATTAATATTGTCGTTATTTAAAATGCAGTGAATCATTAAACATTTCTTTGCCCTACATCAGGGTTCCTCAATAGGCGGCCCGCGGGCCACATCCGGCCCGTGAGAGAAAAAAGTTTGGCCCGCACTAATTTAAAATAATGTGGCATGAAAATTCAAACGCAGCATCAGAAAGCTACATTAACTTACATCGTGTCTACACCGGACGCGAGCAGCCCGGCGCGACGCAATAAAATACAA